>NW_028135671.1:0-244000 GCF_964662115.1 Mustela nivalis
GTTACCCCCTGCAGATCTGATCCAATATCTCATGCATCTGAAGTCAGGGCGAGGATCAGACGTTGGCTCAGGTGGGAGTTTCTGAGCATGACGGCCGCTTCATGAAGGGAGCGGAATCTCGAGGCCATTGAGGTTTTCCCACGTTGGGAGTTGTGGGATGCCCCCTTCCAGGATTCCTTCTTCCGGACAATTGAGACCTGTTGGACAGCTCCAGGACATCCCATATGGAATGACTCCAGAGAACCGTTCGCGGATGGATGCCTGGGAAGCCCGTTCGCATTCCAATTGTCTCCTAGCAACAAGACAGTTTAGATCTGATGGCTCTGCTGGAGCAACCTCGGTGGCTGAGTTGAAATGGACTTTCCTGAGGATGTGTCCTAATGTGTTTTTGTGTCTATGAGGGCCTTGGAATGGGGCGGTGCCACCGGCAAACTGAAGTACTTTCCTAAGCTTTGGACATGGCTCCCATGCACAGGTTTCCTTGTGGAGACGAGATGAGTTCTGATGGGTGCCTCAGGAAAACCCCTATGCTCGTATTGGAATCAGGCTTTTGAGGACACATGTCTGTAACCCATAGCAATGGATCCTATTATGGCCTAGGGTCCTGTCTGGTTCAATCTTCTTCTCTGGGGACATCCATCAATGGTATGAGTGGAGGTCGATTATCAGCTGGTGTCAGACACCCCTTGTTTGTTCCGGGTGACCCACACTATTGGGATGGCCTAAGGGTCGTTGGAGGTTTCTCCTAATTTGTACGATTTTGGACCATGGAATGGGCAGAATTCCCATGGATTGGTAGGCACAGTCCTAATGTGTGGCTCCAGGGGCCCAGCCTGGAGGGTGTGTGGCCCAAGACTTTGAGGACAGGAGTCTGAAAACACAAACTCAGCTTAGGTTTGGGGACGTAAGTATGGCAGGCCCGATCTACAAACCATGAGAAGAACTCTACAGGATATGAAGAAAGTTCGAGTCTGTGGCGATTGCTCAGGCTTTGTCTCTGGATTTTTGTATCAGTGATGGCCGTGGAATGTCTGGGAGGCCTCATGGGCCATGGACGAATCTTCCTCTCTGAGGATTTGGCCCGATTCCCAATTGCTTTTCGTCAATCTGTGGGATGGGAGGACTCATTTCAGTTTTGTTACCTCAGGTGTCCCAGCAAAGGAGGAATTCCAAAGCAAAGCCGTGGGGAAGACTGAAGGGACAATCCGAACTATGGTTAAAAATTGGGGCCTAGGGGCATGGCAAGCCCAATATGCTATCCTTTCATCCAGCCACTGAGTGGCCTTACTTGAGTACTGGGCTCAGCCTGAGCATCACAATGTGTTTGTGACCAATGTGGCCTGCGATCATGGGCGGGGCCTCATGGGCCACTGGTTTCAACTACATTGAACGTTGGACAACATGCCAACCACAAGGTTTCTTGCCATGGGGAAGGAGTTCTGATTTCTGCATCACCTTCAACATGGACAGTGATTGGAGTTAAGGTCTAGGTTCTGAAACCTGAAAACCGAGGTTGGGAATCGATGACGACCTAAGGCCAAGGCGGCTCGATGTGCTCAGTGTGCAGCCAGCTCTGAGGATGCTGAGTTGAAATGCACACCCCTGGGGATGGTTCCGAATGTGCTTTTGTGTCTATGGAGACCTTGGAATGAAGCGGTGGCACTTGGACCCTAAAGGGTTCTCCTAAACAGAGGCTTTGACACAGCTCCAACGTGCAAGTTTCCCATGTGTAGATGAGATGTTTTCTGATTGGTGAATCAAGAAACAGCTATATGCTGCTTTTGAAATCCAGGCCTCTGATGAGAGATGCCTGGAAACCAAAGCAATGGATCGGATTAGTGCCTAGGGGCCTGTTCTTTCCTTTTTACCTCTGAGGACATCTCTCTATGGGTCTGAGTCCAGGTAGGGGCTCATTTGGGCTCAGATTGCCCCTGTTTTTCCTGGGAAGCCACCACTATTGAGATATAACAGGGACTTTGGAGGTTTAACCTATTAGAAGGGTTTTGGCCATTGGAATGGGCACACACAATTCCCTTGGAGAGGGCAAGTACAGTCCTCGGGTTTGGCTCCAGGGGCCCGAGCCTGTAGGTTGTGTAGGCCAGGGCTGTTTGGACAGTTGTCTGAAAACACAAACTCGGCTTATGTTTCGGGTCATAGGTATGGCAGAACTGATCTACAGACCATGAGGATAACTCTTCGGGATTTGAAAGAAGGGCGAGTGTGAGGCTCCTGCTCAAGTTTTTGTCTCTGGATATCGTGTCACTCATGGTCGTGGAATTTCTGGGTGACTTCATGGAAAATGGACGAGTCTTACTCTCTGGTGGTTTGGCCCCGTCCAAAGAGTTTGGGTTCATTCTGTGGGCTGGAAGAAGTCCGTTTTATTTTGTTGTTGTTGTTGTTGTTGTTTTCTTTTTTAACCTCAGGTGTCCCACCAAATGAGGGATTCCGGAGTAGAGACCTGGGGAGGGGCGACTGGACAGTCAGAAATCTGGTTAAAAATTGGGGCCGAGTGACATTTCAAGCCCATTATGACATCTAAAGGTCCAGCCACTGAGAGGACTTACTAAAGGACAGGACTCATGCTGAGGGTCACAATGCGTGTTTATGCCCTCCTCGCACTCAAGAATGGGCGGGGCCTCAGGGTTTCTCCTACACTGATCGTTGGACAACGTGCCAACCACAAGGGTTCTTGCCATGGGTAAGGAGGAGTACTGATTTCTGCATCAGACTCACCCCTGGGCAGTGATTGGAGATAAGGTCTCGGTTCTGAAGCCTGAAAACTGAGGTAGGGAAGAGATGATGACCTAAGGCCATGGCGGGTTTTATGTGCTCAGTGTGCGGTCAGCTTTCTGGGTGTTGGTCAGGAGTTCCGGGCTCAGGTTGTGTTCGAAAGTGCATTAGTGCCCAGGTTAGACTATATAATTTGGGTAAAGTCGAGAGCTGTGTAGGTTTACCCTCATTTAAGGTGCCCTGGCAGCTCATGAGGCAATAATTATTTTTCTAGAGGGCAGGCAGAGTGCTGCATTGTGGGTCCGGAATTGCCAAACTTGAGGGCTTTGGGGCCAGCAGTGTGAGGATGGAAGTCTGAGAAGACAAGCTAGACTTGGGTTTCAGGGCGAGGGCACGGCAGGTACCCCTGCAGATCTGAACCAATATCTCATGCATCTGAAGTCAGGGCGAGGATCAGACGTTGGCTCAGGCTGGAGTTTCTGAGCATGACGGCCGCTTCATGAAGGGAGCGGAATCTCGAGGCCATTGAGGTTTTCCCACGTTGGGAGTTGTGGGATGCCCACTTCAAGGATTCCTTCTGCGGGACAATTGAGACCTGTTGGACAGCTCCAGGACATCCCATATGGAATGACTCCAGAGCACCGTTCGCGGATGGATGCCTGGGAAGCCCGCCTCGCATTCCAATTGTCTCCTAGCAACAAGACAGTTTAGAACTGATGGCTCTGCGGGAGCAACCCGGGTGGCTGAGTTGAAATGGACTTTCCTGAGGATGGGTCCTAATGTGTTTTTGTGTCCATGAGGGCCTTGGAATGGGGCGGTGGCACCGGGACCCTGAAGTACTCTCCTAAGCTTTGGACATGGCTCCCATGCACAGGTTTCCTTGTGGAGACGAGATGAGTTCTGATGGGTGCCTCAGGAAAACCCCTATGCTCGTATTGGAATCAGGCTTTTGAGGACACATGCCTGTAACCCAAAGCAATGGATCCTATTATGGCCTAGGGTCCTGTCTGGTTCAATCTTCTTCTCTGGGTACATCCATCTATGGTATGAGTGGAGGTCGATTATCAGCTGGTGTCAGACACTTCTTGTTTGTTCCGGGCAACCCACACTATTGGGATGGCCTCAGGGTCGTTGGAGGTTTCTCCTAATTTGTACGATTTTGGACCATGGAATGGGCAGAATTCCCATGGATTGGTAGGCACAGACCTAATGTGTGGCTTCAGGCGCCCAGCCTGGAGGGTGTGTGGCCCAAGACTTTGAGGACAGAAGTCTGAAAACACAAACTCAGCTTAGGTTTGGGGACGTAGGTATGGCAGGCCCGATCGACAAACCATGAGAAGAACTCTTCAGGATATGAAGAAAGTGCGAGTCTGAGGCGCTTGCTCAGGCTTTTGTCTCTGGATTTTGTATCAGCGATGGCCGTGGAATGTCGGGCAGGCCTCATGGGCCATGGACGAATCTTCCTCTCTGAGGATTTGGCCTGATTCCCAATTGCTTTTCGTCATTCTGTGGGATGGGTGGTCTCCTTTCAGGTTTGTTACCTCAGGTGTCCCACCAAAAGAGGAATTCCAAATCCAAGCTGTGGGGATGACTGAAGGGACATCCCGAAATATGGTTAAAAGTTGGGGCCTAGGGGCATGGCAAGCCCAATAGCTATCTCTTCATCCAGCCATTGAGTGGCCTTACTTGAGGACTGGGCTCAGCCTGAGGGTCACAATGTGTGTTTGTGACCAATGTGGCCCGCGAGCTTGGGCGGGGCCTCATGGGCCACACTGATTTCAAGGACACTGAACGTTGGACAACATGCCAACTACAAGGTTTCTTGCCATGGGGAAGGAGTTCTGATTTCTGCATCACCTTCAACCTTGGGCAGTGATTGGAGATAAGGTCTAGGTTCTGAAACCTGAAAACCGAGGTTGGGAGAGATGATGACCTAAGGCCATGGCGGCTCGATGTGCTCAGTGTGCGGCCAGCTGTCTGGGAGGGGCCAGGGGGTCCAGGCTCAAGCTATGTCAGAAAGGGCATTAGTGCCCTGGTCAGCCTATGTATTTGGGGTACAGCCAAGGTCGGTGCAGGTTGATCCTCATTTGGGGTTACTGGGTTGCCCCAGAGGACAATGTTTTTCTTCTGGAGGGCAGGCAGAGTGCTGCATTGTAGTTCTGGATTGTCAAATGGAGGGCTTGTGGGCCAGTAGTCTGACGACAAATGTCTGAGAACACAAGCTAGGCTTAGGTTTTTGGGTGAGGCCATGGCAGGCACAATCTACAGACCTGAATCGAGATCTCATGCATCTGAAGTCAGGGCGAGGATCAGACGATCGCTCAGGTTGGAGTTTCTGTCCCTGATGGCCCCTTCATGAATGGGGGGACATCACGAGGCCATGGGGGTTTTCCCACTATGGGAGTTGTGAGAAGCTCCAAACTGCAGAGAGTCTTCTGCAGGACAATTGAGACCTGTTGTTTGGCTCCAGGGCAATGATTCTGAGCAGGGTTCTAAGGATGGATGCCTGGGTAGCCCACCTCGCATTCCAATTGTCTCCTAGCAACAAGACAGGTTAGATCTCCTGGATCTGTGGGGAGCTACCGAGGATGCTGAGTTGAAATGGACACCCCTAAGGATGGGTTTTAATGTCTTTTGTGTCTATGGAGACCTTGGAATAAAGAGGTGGCACTGGGGCCCTAAAGGATTCTCCTAAACAGAGGCTTTGACACAGCTCCAACGTGCAAGTTTCCCATGTGTAGATGAGATGTTTTCTGATGGGTGAATCAAGAAACAGCTATATACTGCTTTTGAAATCCAGGCCTCTGATAAGAGATGCCTGGAAACCAAAGCAATGGATCTGATTAGTGCCTAGGGGCCTGTTCTTTCCTTTTTACCTCTGGGGACATCTGTCTATGGGTCTGAGTGCAGGTAGGGGCTCAGTTGGGCTCAGATTGCCCCTGTTTTTCCTGGGAAGCCACCACTATTGAGATGGATCAGGGACTTTGGAGGTTTATCCTATTAGAAGGGTTGTGGCCATTGGAATGGGAACACACAATTCCCTTGGAGAGGGCAAGTACAGTCCTCAGGTTTGGCTCCAGGGTTCTGAGCCTGTAGGTTGTGTAGGCCAGGGCTGTTTGGACAGTTGTCTGAAAACAAACTCAGCTTAGGTTTGGGGACGTAGGTATGGCAGGCCCGATCTACAAACCATGAGAAGAACTCTTCAGGATATGAAGAAAGTGCGAGACTGAGTCGCTTGTTCAGGCTTTTGTGTCTGGATTTTTTATCAGCGATGGCCGTGGAATGTCGGGGAGGCCTCATGGGCCATGGACGAATCTTCCTCTCTGAGGTTTTGGCCCGATTCCCAATTGCTTTTCGTCAATCTGTGGGATGGGAGGACTCATTTCAGGTTTGTTACCTCCGGTGTCCCACCAAAAGAGGAATTCCAAAGCAAAGCCGTGGGGAAGACTGAAGGGACAACCCGAAATATGGTTAAAAATTGGGGCCTAGGGGCATGGCAAGCCCAATTTGCTATCTCTTCATCCAGCCACTGAGTGGCCTTAATTGAGGACTGGGCTCAGCCTGAGGGTCACAATGTGTGTTTGTGACCAATGTGGCCCGCGAGCATGGGCGGGGCCACATGGGCCACACTGGTTTCAACCACACTGAACGTTAGACAACATGCCAACCACAAGGTTTCTTGCCATGGGAAAGGAGTTCTGATTTCTGCATCACCTTCAACCTTGGGCAGTTATTGGAGATAAGGTCTAGGTTCTGAAACCTGGAAACCGAGGTTGGGAAGAGATGACGACCTAAGGCCACGGAGGCTCGATGTGCTCAGTGTGCGGCCAGCTGTCTGGGACGGGCCAGGGAGTCCAGGCTCAGACTGTGTCAGAAAGGGCATTAGTGCCCTGGTCAGCCTATGTATTTGGGGTACAGCCAAGGTCGGTGCAGGTTGATCCTCATTTGGGGTTACTGGGTAGCCCCAGAGGACAATGTTTTTCTACTGGAGGGACGGCAGAGTGCTGCATTGTAGTTCTGGATTGCCAAACTGGTGGGCTTGTGGGCCAGTAGTCTGACGACAAAAGTCTGAGAACACAAGCTAGGCTTAGGTTTCTGGGTGAGGCCATGGCAGGCACAATCTACAGACCTGAATAGAGATCTCGTGCATCTGAAGTCAGGGCGAGGATCAGACGATCGCTCAGGTTGGAGTTTCTGTCCCTGATGGCCCCTTCATGAATTGGGGGGTGGTAACACGAGGCCATGGGGGTTTTCCCACGATGGGAGTTATGAGAAGCTCCAAACAGAAGAGAGTCTTCTGCAGGTCAATTGAGACCTGTTGCTTGGCTCCAGGCCAATGATTCTGAGCAGGGTTCTAAGGATGGATGGCTGCGTAGGCCACCTCGCATTCCAATTGTCTCCTAGCAACAAGACAGGTTAGATCTCCTGGATCTGTGGGGAGCAACCGAGGACGCTGAGTTGAAATGGACACCCCTAAGGATGGGTCCTAATGTACTTTTAAGTCTATGGAGACCTTGGAATGAAGCGGTGGCACTGGTGCCCTAAATGGTTCTCCTAAACAGAGGCTTTGACACAGCTCCAACGTGCAAGTTTCCCATGTGTAGATGAGATGTTTTCTGATGGGTGAATCAAGAAACAGCTATATGCTGCTTTTGAAATCCAGGCTCTGAGGAGAGATGCCTGGAAACCAAAGCAATGGATCTGATTAGTGCCTAGGGGCCTGTTCTTTCCTTTTTACCTCTGGGGACATCTGTCTATGGGTCTGAGTGCACGTAGGTGCTCATTTGGGCTCAGATTGCCCCTGTTTTTCCTGGGAAGCCACCACTATTGAGATGGATCAGGGACTTTGGAGGTTTATCCTATTAGAAGGGTTGTGGCCATTGGAATGGGCACACACAATTCCCTTGGAGAGGGCAAGTACAGTCCTCAGGTTTGGCTCCAGGGGCCTGAGCCTGTAGGTTGTGTAGGCCAGGGCTGTTTGGACAGTTGTCTGAAAACACAAACTCGGCTTATGTTTCGGGTCATAGGTATGGCAGGACTGATCTACAGACCATGAGGAGAACTCTTCTGGATTTGAAAGAAGGGCGAGTGTGAGGCTCCTGCTCAAGTTTTTGTCTCTGGATATCGTGTCACTCATGGTCGTGGAATTTCTGGGTGACTTCATGGGAAATGGACGAGTCTTACTCTCTGGTGGTTTGGCCCCGTCCAAAGAGTTTGGGGTGGTCATTCTGTGGGCTGGAAGAAGTCCGTTTTGTTGTTGTTGTTGTTGTTGTTGTTTACTTTTTTAACCTCAGGTGTCCCACTAAATGAGGGATTCCGGAGTAGAGCCCTGGGGAGGGGCGACTGGACAATCAGAAATCTGGTTAAATATTGTGGCCTAGGGACATGTCAAGCCCATTATGACATATAATGATCCAGCCACTGAGAGGACTTACTAGAGGACAGGACTCATGCTGAGGGTCACAATGCGTCTGTATGCCCTCGTCTCACTCAAGAATGGGCAGGGCCTCAGGGTGAATGCTGGTTTCTCCTACACTGAATGTTGGACAACGTGCCAACCACAAGGGTTCTTGCCATGGGTAAGGAGGAGTACTGATTTCAGCATCACATTCACCCCTGGGCAGTGATTGGAGATAAGGTCTCGGTTCTGAAGCGTGAAAACTGAGGTAGGGAAGAGATGATGACCTAAGGCCATGGCGGGTTTTATGTGCTCAGTGTGCGGTCAGCTTTCTGGGTGTTGGTCAGGAAGTCCGGGCTCAGGTTGTGTTCGACAGTGCATTAGTGCCCAGGTTAGACTATATAATTTGGGTAAGGTCGAGTGCTGTGTAGGTTTATCTTCATTTAAGTTGCCTGGGTAGCTCATGAGGCAATATTTTTTTTTTTTTTTCTAGAGGGCCGGCAGAGTGCTGCATTGTGGGTCCGGAATTGCCAAATTTTAGGAATTCGGGGCCAGGAGTGTGAGGACGGAAGTCTGAGAAGACAAGCTAGACTAGGGTTTCAGGGCAAAGGCACGGCAGGTACCCCCTGCAGATCTGAAGCAATATATCATGCTTCTGAAGTCAGGGCGAGGATCAGACGTTGGCTCAGGTTGGAGTTTCTGAGCATGACGGCCGCTTCATGAAGGGAGCGGAATCTCGAGGCCATTGAGGTTTTCCCACGTTGGGAGTTGTGGGATGCCCCCTTCAAGGATTCCTTCTGCGGGACAATTGAGACCTGTTGGACAGCTCCAGGACATCCCATATGGATATACTCTAGAGCACCGATCGCGGATGGATGCCTGGAAAGCCCGCCTCGCATTCCAGTTGTCTCCTAGCAACGAGACAGTTTTGATCTGATGGCTCTGCCGGAGCAACCGGGGTGGGTGAGTTGAAATGGACTTTCCTGAGGATGGGTCCTAATGTGTTTTTGTGTCCATGAGGGCCTTGGAATGGGGCGGTGGCACCGGGACCCTGAAGTACTCTCCTAAGCTTTGGACATGGCTCCCATGCACAGGTTTCCTTGTGGAGACGAGATGAGTTCTGATGGGTGTCTCAGGAAAACCCCTATGTTCGTATTGGAATCAGGCTTTTGAGGACACATGCCTGTAACCCAAAGCAATGTATCCTATTATGGCCTAGGGTCTGTCTGGTTCAATCTTCTTCTCTGGGGACATCCATCTATGGTATGAGTGGAGGTCGATTATCAGCTGGTGTCAGACAGCCCTTGTTTGTTCCGGTCGACCTACACTATTGGGATGGCCTCAGGGACTTTGGAGGTTTCTCCTAATTTGTACGATTTTGGACCATGGAATGGGCAGAATTCCCATGGATTGGTAGGCACAGTCCTAATGTGTGGCTCCAGGCGCCCAGCCTGGAGGGTGTGTGGCCCAAGACTTTGAGGACAGATGTCTGAAAACACAAACTCAGCTTAGGTTTGGGGACGTAGGTATGGCAGGCCCGATCTACAAACCATGAGAAGAACTCTTCAAGATATGAAGAAAGTGCGAGTCTGAGGCGCTTGCTCAGGCTTTTGTCTCTGCATTTTGTATCAGCGATGGCCGTGGAATGTCGGGGAGGCCTCATGGGCCATGGACGAATCTTCCTCTCTGAGGATTAGGCCCGATTCCCAATTGCTTTTCGTAAATCTGTTGGATGGGAGGACTCATTTCAGGTTTGTTACCTCAGGTGTCCCACCAAAAGAGGAACTCCAAAGCAAAGCCGTGGGGAAGACTGAAAGGACAAACCGAACTATGGTTAAAAATTGGGGCCTAGGGGCATGGCAAGCCCAATTTGCTATCTCTTCATCCAGCCACTGAGTGGCCTTACTTGAGGACTGGGCTCAGCCTGAGGGTCACAATGTGTGTTTGTGACCAATGTGGCCCGCGAGCATGGGCGGGGCCTCATGGGCCACACTGGTTTCCACGACACTGAACGTTGGACAACATGCCAACCACAAGGTTTCTTGCCATGGGGAAGGAGTTCTGATTTCTGCATCACCTTCAACCTTGGGCAGTGATTGGAGATAAGGTCTAGGTTCTGAAACCTGAAAACCGAGGTTGGGAAGAGAGGACGACCTAAGGCCATGGCGGCTGGATGTGCTCAGTGTGTGGCCAGCTGTCTGGGAGGGGCCAGGGGGTCCAGGCTCAGGCTGTGTCAGAAAGGGCATTAGTGCCCTGGTCAGCCTATGTATTTGGGGTACAGCCAAGGTCGGTGTAGGTTGATCCTCATTTGGGGTTACTGGGTAGCCCCAGAGGACAATGTTTTTCTTCTGGAGCGCAGGCATAGTGCTCCATTGTAGTTCTGGATTTCCAAATGGAGGGCTTGTGGGCCAGTAGTCTGACGACAAAAGTCTAAGAACACAAGCTCGGCTTAGGTTTCTGGGTGAGGCTATGGCATGCACAATCTACAGACCTGAATCGAGATCTCGTGCATCTGAAGTCAGGGCGAGGATCAGACGATCGCTCAGGTTGGAGTTTCTGCCCTGATGGCCCCTTCATGAATGGGGGGGGGCATCACGAGGCCATGGGTGTTTTCCCACTATGGGAGTTGTGAGAAGCTCCAAACTGCAGAGAGTCTTCTCCAGGAATATTGAGACCTGTTGTTTGGCTCCAGGGCAATGATTCTGAGCAGGGTTCTAAGGATGGATGGCTGGGTAGCCCACCTCGCATTCCAATTGTCTCCTAGCAACAAGACAGGTTAGATCCCCTGGATCTGTGGTCAGCTACCGAGGATGCTGAGTTGAAATGGACACCCCTGGGGATTGGTCCTAATGTGCTTTTGTGTCTATGGAGACCTTGGAATGAAGCGGTGGCACTGGGGCCCTAAAGGGTTCTCCTAAACAGAGGCTTTGACACAGCTCCAACGTGCAAGTTTCCCATGTGTAGATGAGATGTTTTCTGATTGGTGAATCAAGAAACAGCTATATGCTGCTTTTGAAATCCAGGCCTCTGATGAGAGATGCCTGGAAACCAAAGCATTGGATCGGATTAGTGCCTAGGGGCCTGTTCTTTCCTTTTTACCTCTGAGGACATCTCTCTATGGGTCTGAGTGCAGGTAGGGGCTCATTTGGGCTCACATTGCCCCTGTTTTTCCTGGGAAGCCACCACTATTGAGATATAACAGGGACTTTGGAGGTTTAACCTATTAGAAGGGTTTTGGCCATTGGAATGGGCACACACAATTCCCTTGGAGAGGGCAAGTACAGTCCTCAGGTTTGGCTTCAGGGGCCCGAGCCTGTAGGTTGTGTAGGCCAGGGCTGTTTGGACAGTTGTCTGAAAACACAAACTCGGCTTATGTTTCGGGTCATAGGTATGGCAGAACTGATCTACAGACCATGAGGATAACTCTTCGGGATTTGAAAGAAGGGCGAGTGTGAGGCTCCTGCTCAAGTTTTTGTCTCTGGATATCGTGTCACTCATGGTCGTGGAATTTCTGGGTGACTTCATGGAAAATGGACGAGTCTTACTCTCTGGTGGTTTGTCCCCGTCCAAAGAGATTGGGGTCATTCTGTGGGCTGGAAGAAGTCCGTTTTTTTTTTTTTTTTTGTTGTTGTTGTTTTCTTTTTTAACCTCAGGTGTCCCACCAAATGAGGGATTCCAGAATAGAGACCTGGGGAGGGGCGACTGGACAGTCAGAAATCTGGTTAAAAATTGGGGCCGAGTGACATGTCAAGCCCATTATGACATCTAAAGGTCCAGCCACTGAGAGGACTTACTAGAGGACAGGACTCATGCTGAGGGTCACAATGCGTGTGTATGCCCTCCTCGCACTTAAGAATGGGCGGGGCCTCAGGGTGAATGCTGGTTTCTCCTACACTGAACGTTGGACAACGTGCCAACCACAAGGGTTCTTGCCATGGGTAAGGTGGAGTTCTGATTTCTGCATAACATTCACCCCTGGGCAGTGATTGGAGATAAGGTCTCGTTTCTGAAGCCTGAAAACTGAGGTAGGGAAGAGATGATGACCTAAGGCCATGGCATGTTTTATGTGCTCAGTTGCGGTCAGCTTTCTGGGTGTTGGTCAGGAGTTCCGGGCTCAGGTTGTGTTCGACAGTGCATTAGTGCCCAGGTTAGACTATATAATTTGGGTAAGGTCGAGTGCTGTGTAGGTTTATCCTCATTTAAGGTGCCTGGGCAGCTCATGAGGCAATAATTTTTTTTTTTTTCTAGAGGGCCGGCAGAGTGCTGCATTGTGGGTCCGGAATTGCTAAATTTTAGGACTTCGGGGCCAGGAGTTTGAGGACGGAAGTGTGAGAAGACAAGCTAGACATGGGTTTCAGGGCGAGGGCACGACAGGTATCCCCTGCAGATCTGAACCACTATCTCATGCTTCTGAAGTCAGGGCGAGGATCAGACGTTGGCTCAGGTTGGAGTTCCTGTGCATGACGGCCGCTTTATGAAGGGAGCGGAATCTCGGGGCCATTGAGGTTTTCCCACGTTGGGAGTTGTGGGATGCCCCCTTCAAGGATTCCTTCTGCGGGACAATTGAGACCTGTTGGACAGCTCCAGGACATCCCATATGGAATGACTCCAGAGCACCGTTCGCGGATGGATGCCTGGGAAGCCCGCCTCGCATTCGAATTGTCTCCTAGCAACAAGACAGTTTTGATCTGATGGCTCTGCCGGAGCAACCGGGGTGGCTGAGTTGAAATGGACTTTCCTGAGGATGGGTCCTAATGTGTTTTTGTGTCCATGAGGGCCTTGGAATGGGGCGGTGGCACCGGGACCCTGAAGTACTCTCCTAAGCTTTGGACATGGCTCCCATGCACAGGTTTCCTTGTGGAGACGAGATGAGTTCTGATGGGTGCCTCAGGAAAACCCCTATGCTCGTATTGGAATCAGGCTTTTGAGGACACATGCCTGTAACCCAAAGCAATGGATCCTATTATGGCCTAGGGTCCTGTCTGGTTCAATCTTCTTCTCTGGGTACATCCATCTATGGTATGAGTGGAGGTCGATTATCAGCTGGTGTCAGACAGTCCTTGTTTGTTCCGGGCGACCTACACTATTGGGATGGCCTCAGGGACTTTGGAGGTTTCTCCTAATTTGTACGATTTTGGACCATGGAATGGGCAGAATTCCCATGGATTGGTAGGCACAGTCCTAATGTGTGGCTCCAGGCGCCCAGCCTGGAGCGTGTGTGGCCCAAGACTTTGAGGACAGAAGTCTGAGAACACAAACTCAGCTTAGGTTTGGGGACGTAGGTATGGCAGGCCCGATCGACAAACCATGAGAAGAACTCTTCAAGATATGAAGGAAGTGCGAGTCTGAGGCGCTGGCTCAGGCTTTTGTCTCTGGATTTTGTATCAGCGATGGCCGTGGAATGTCGGGGAGGCCTCATGGGCCATGGACGAATCTTCCTCTCTGAGGATTAGGCCCGATTCCCAATTGCTTTTCGTAAATCTGTGGGATGGGAGGACTCATTTCAGGTTTGTTACCTCAGGTGTCCCACCAAAGGAGGAACTCCAAAGCAAAGCCGTGGGGAAGACTGAAAGGACAACCCGAACTATGGTTAAAAATTGGGGCCTAGGGGCACGGCAAGCCCAATTTGTTATCTCTTCATCCAGCCACTGAGTGGCCTTACTTGAGGACTGGGCTCAGCCTGAGGGTCACAATGTGTGTTTGTGACCAATGTCGCCCGGGAGCATGGGCGGGGCCTCATGGGCCACACTGGTTTCCACGACACTGAACGTTGGACAACATGCCAACCACAAGGTTTCTTGCCATGGGGAAGGAGTTCTGATTTCTGCATCACCTTCAACCTTGGGCAGTGATTGGAGATAAGGTCTAGGTTCTGAAACCTGAAAACCGAGGTTGGGAAGAGATGACGACCTAAGGCCATGGCGGATGGATGTGCTCAGTGTGTGGCCAGCTGTCTGGGAGGGGCCAGGGGGTCCAGGCTCAGGCTGTGTCAGAAAGGGCATTAATGCCCTGGTCAGCCTATGTATTTGGGGTACAGCCAAGGTCGGTGTAGGTTGATCCTCATTTGGGGTTACTGGGTAGCCCCAGAGGACAATGTTTTTCTTCTGGAGCGCAGGCATAGTGCTCCATTGTAGTTCTGGATTTCCAAATGGAGGGCTTGTGGGCCAGTAGTCTGACGACAAAAGTCTTAGAACACAAGCTCGGCTTAGGTTTCTGGGTGAGGCTATGGCAGGCACAATCTACAGACCTGAATCGAGATCTCGTGCATCTGAAGTCAGGGCGAGGATCAGACGATCGCTCAGGTTGGAGTTTCTGTCCCTGATGGCCCCTTCATGAATGGGGGGGGGGCATCACGAGGCCATGGGTGTTTTCCCACTATGGGAGTTGTGAGAAGCTCCAAACTGCAGAGAGTCTTCTGCAGGAATATTGAGACCTGTTGTTTGGCTCCAGGGCAATGATTCTGAGCAGGGTTCTAAGGATGGATGGCTGGGTAGCCCACCTCGCATTCCAATTGTCTCCTAGCAACAAGACAGGTTAGATCCCCTGGATCTGTGGTCAGCTACCGAGGATGCTGAGTTGAAATGGACACCCCTGGGGATTGGTCCTAATGTGCTTTTGTGTCTATGGAGACCTTGGAATGAAGCGGTGGCACTGGGGCCCTAAAGGGTTCTCCTAAACAGAGGCTTTGACACAGCTCCAACTTGCAAGTTTCCCATGTGTAGATGAGATGTTTTCTGATGGGTGAATCAAGAAACAGCTATATGCTGCTTTTGAAATCCAGGCCTCTGAGGAGAGATGCCTGGAAACCAAAGCAATGGATCTGATTAGTGCCTAGGGGCCTGTTCTTTCCTTTTTACCTCTGGGGACATCTGTCTATGGGTCTGAGTGCAGGTAGGTGCTCATTTGGGCTCAGATTGCCCCTGTTTTTCCTGGGAAGCCACCACTTTTGAGATGGATCAGGGACTTTGGAGGTTTTTCCTATTAGAAGGGTTGTGGCCATGGAATGGGCATAAACAATTCCCTTGGAGAAGGCAAGTACAGTCCTCAGGTTTGGCTCCAGGGGCCTGAGCCTGTAGGTTGTGTAGGCCAGGGCTGTTTAGACAGTTGTCTGAAAACAAACTCAGATTAGGTTTGGGGACGTAGGTATGGCAGGCCTGATCTACAAACCATGAGAAGAACTCTTCAGGATATGAAGAAAGTGCGAGTCTGAGTCGTTTGCTCAGGCTTTTGTCTCTGGATTTTGTATCAGCGATGGCCGTGGAATGTCGGGGAGGCCTCATGGGCCATGGACGAATCTTCCTCTCTGAGAATTTGGCCCGATACCCAATTGCTTTTCATCAGTCTGTGGGATGGGAGGACTCATTTCAGGTTTGTTACCTCAGGTGTCCCACCAAAAGAGGAATTCCAAAGCAAAGCCGTGGGGAAGACTGAAGGGACAACCCGAAATATGGTTAAAAATTGGGGCCTAGGGGCATGGCAAGCCCAATATGCTATCTCTTCATCTAGCCACTGAGTGGCCTTACTTGAGGACTGGGCTTATCCTGAGGGTCACAATGTGTGTTTGTGACCAATGTGGCCCGCGAGCATTGGAGGGGCCTCATGGGCCACACTGGTTTGAACGACCCTGAACGTTGGACAACATGCCAACCACAAGGTTTCTTGCCATGGGGAAGGAGTTCTGATTTCTGCATCACCTTCAAACTTGGGCAGTGATTGGAGATTAGGTCTAGGTTCTGAAACCAGGAAACCGAGGTTGGGAAGAGATGACGACCTAAGGCCACGGAGGCTCGATGTGCTCAGTGTGCGGCCAGCTGTCTGGGACGGGCTAGGGGCTCCAAGCTCAGGCTGTGTCAGAAAGGGCATTAGTGCTTTGGTCAGCCTATGTATTTGGGGTACAGCCAAGGTCGGTGTAGGTTGATCCTCATTTGGGGTAACTGGGTAGCCCCAGATGGCAATGTTTTTCTTCTGGAGGGCCGGCAAGTGCTGCATTGTAGTTCTGGATTGCCAAACTGGAGGGCTTGTGGGCCAGTAGTCTGACGACAAAAGTCTGAGAACACAAGCTATGCTTAGGTTTCTGGGTGAGGCCATGGCAGGCACAATCTACAGACCTGAATAGAGATCTCGTGCATCTGAAGTCAGGGTGAGGATCAGACGATCGCTCAGGCTGGAGTTTCTGTCCCTGATGCCCCTTCATGAATGGGGGGGGGCACCAGGAGGCCATGGGGGTTTTCCCACGATGAGAGTTATGAGAAGCTCCAAACAGCAGAGAGTCTTCTGCAGGTCAATTGAGACCGTTGCTTGGCCCCAGGACAATGATTCTGAGCAGGGTTCTAAGGATGGATGGCTGCGTAGCCCACCTCGCATTCCAATTGTCTCCTAGCAACAAGACAGGTTAAATCTCCTGGATCTGTGGGGAGCAACCGAGGACGCTGTGTTGAAATGGACACCCCTAAGGATGGGTCCTAATGTGCTTTTGTGTCTATGGAGACCTTGGAATGAAGAGGTGGCACTGGTGCCCTAACGTGTTCTCCTAAACAGAGGCTTTGACACAGCTCCAACGTGCAAGTTTCCTATGTGTAGATGAGATGTTTTCTGATGGGTGAGTCATGAAACAGCTATATGCTGCTTTTGAAATCCAGGCCTCTGAGGAGAGATGCCTGGAAACCAAAGCAATGGATCTGATTAGTGCCTAGGGGCCTGTTCTTTCCTTTTTACCTCTGGGGACATCTGTCTATGGGTCTGAGGGCAGGTAGGTGCTCATTTGGCCTCAGATTGCCCCTGTTTTTCCTGGGAAGCCACCACTTTTGAGATGGATCAGGGACTTTGGAGGTTTATCCTATTAGAAGGGTTGTGGCCATTGGAATGGGCACACACAATTCCCTTGGAGAGGGCAAGTACAGTCCTCAGGTTTGGCTCCAGGGGCCTGAGCCTGTAGGTTGTGTAGGCCAGGGCTGTTTGGACAGTTGTCTGAAAACACAAACTCGGCTTATGTTTCGGGTCATAGGTATGGCAGGACTGATGTACAGACCATGAGGAGAACTCTTCGGGATTTGAAAGAAGGGCGAGTGTGAGGATCCTTCTCAGGTTTTTGTCTCTGGATATCGTGTCACTCATGGTCGTGGAATTTCTGGGTGACTTTATGGGAAATGGACGAGTCTTACTCTCTGGTGGTTTGGCCCCGTCCAAAGAGATTGGGGTCATTCTGTGGGCTGGAAAAAGTCCTTTTTTTTTTTTTTGTTGTTGTTGTTGTTGTTTTCTTTTTTAACCTCAGGTGTCCCACCAAATGAGGGATTCCAGAATAGAGACCTGGGGAGGGGCGACTGGACAGTCAGAAATCTGGTTAAAAATTGGGGCCTAGTGACATGTCAAGCCCATTATGACATCTAAAGGTCCAGCCACTGAGAGGACTTACTAGAGGACAGGACTCATGCTGAGGGTCACAATGCGTGTGTATGCCCTCGTCGCACTCAAGAATGGGCGGGGCCTCAGGGTGAATGCTGGTTTCTCCTACACTGAACGTTGGACAACGTGCCAACCACAAGGGTTCTTGCCATGGGTAAGGAGGAGTTCTGATTTCTGCATAACATTCACCCCTGGGCAGTGATTGGAGATAAGGTCTCGTTTCTGAAGCCTGAAAACTGAGGTAGGGAAGAGATGATGACCTAAGGCCATGGCGGGTTTTATGTGCTCAGTTGCGGTCAGCTTTCTGGGTGTTGGTCAGGAGTTCCGGGCTCAGGTTGTGTTCAACAGTGCAATAGTGCCCAGGTTAGACTATATAATTTGGGTAAGGTCAAGTGCTGTGTAGGTTTATCCTCATTTAAGGTGCCTGGGCAGCTCATGAGGCAATAATTTTTTTTTTCTATAGGGCCGGCAGAGTGCTGCATTGTGGGTCCGGAATTGCTAAATTTTAGGACTTCGGGGCCAGGAGTTTGAGGACGGAAGTGTGAGAAGACAAGCTAGACATGGGTTTCAGGGCGAGGGCACGACAGGTATCCCCTGCAGTTTTGAACCACTATCTCATGCTTCTGAAGTCAGGGCGAGGATCAGACGTTGGCTCAGGTTGGAGTTCCTGTGCATGACGGCCGCTTTATGAAGGGAGCGGAATCTCGGGGCCATTGAGGTTTTCCCACGTTGGGAGTTGTGGGATGCCCCCTTCAAGGATTCCTTCTGCGGGACAATTGAGACCTGTTGGACAGCTCCAGGACATCCCATATGGAATGACTCCAGAGCACCGTTCGCGGATGGATGCCTGGGAAGCCCGCCTCGCATTCGAATTGTCTCCTAGCAACAAGACAGTTTTGATCTGATGGCTCTGCCGGAGCAACCGGGGTGGCTGAGTTGAAATGGACTTTCCTGAGGATGGGTCCTAATGTGTTTTTGTGTCCATGAGGGCCTTGGAATGGGGCGGTGGCACCGGGACCCGGAAGTACTCTCCTAAGCTTTGGACATGGCTCCCATGCACAGGTTTCCTTGTGGAGACGAGATGAGTTCTGATGGGTGCCTCAGGAAAACCCCTATGCTCGTATTGGAATCAGGCTTTTGAGGACACATGCCTGTAACCCAAAGCAATGGATCCTATTATGGCCTAGGGTCCTGTCTGGTTCAATCTTCTTCTCTGGGGACATCCATCTATGGTATGAGTGGAGGTCGAATATCAGCTGGTGTCAGACAGTCCTTGTTTGTTCCGGGCGACCTACACTATTGGGATGGCCTCAGGGACTTTGGAGGTTTCTCCTAATTTGTACGATTTTGGACCATGGAATGGGCAGAATTCCCATGGATTGGTAGGCACAGTCCTAATGTGTGGCTCCAGGCGCCCAGCCTGGAGCGTGTGTGGCCCAAGACTTTGAGGACAGAAGTCTGAGAACACAAACTCAGCTTAGGTTTGGGGACGTAGGTATGGCAGGCCCGATCGACAAACCATGAGAAGAACTCTTCAAGATATGAAGGAAGTGCGAGTCTGAGGCGCTGGCTCAGGCTTTTGTCTCTGGATTTTGTATCAGCGATGGCCGTGGAATGTCGGGGAGGCCTCATGGGCCATGGACGAATCTTCCTCTCTGAGGATTAGGCCCGATTCCCAATTGCTTTTCGTAAATCTGTGGGATGGGAGGACTCATTTCAGGTTTGTTACCTAGGTGTCCCACCAAAAGAGGAACTCCAAAGCAAAGCCGTGGGGAAGACTGAAAGGACAACCCGAACAATGGTTAAAAATTGGGGCCTAGGGGCATGGCAAGCCCAATTTGCTATCTCTTCATCCAGCCACTGAGTGGCCTTACTTGAGGACTGGGCTCAGCCTGAGGATCACAATGTGTGTTTGTGACCAATGTGGCCCGCGAGCATGGGAGGGGCCTCATGGGCCACACTGGTTTCCACAACACTGAACGTTGGACAACATGCCAACCACAAGGTTTCTTGCCATGGGGAAGGAGTTCTGATTTCTGCATCACCTTCAACCTTGGGCAGTGATTGGAGATAAGGTCTAGGTTCTGAAACCTGAAAAACGAGGTTGGGAAGAGATGACCACCTAAGGCCATGGCGGCTGGATGTGCTCAGTGTGTGGCCAGCTGTCTGGGAGGGGCCAGGGGGTCCAGGCTCAGGCTGTGTCAGAAAGGGCATTAGTGCCCTGGTCAGCCTATGTATTTGGGGTACAGCCAAGGACGGTGTAGGTTGATCCTCATTTGGGGTTACTGGGTAGCCCCAGAGGACAATGTTTTTCTTCTGGAGCGCAGGCATAGTGCTCCATTGTAGTTCTGGATTTCCAAATGGAGGGCTTGTGGGCCAGTAGTCTGACGACAAAAGTCTTAGAACACAAGCTCGGCTTAGGTTTCTGGGTGAGGCTATGGCAGGCACAATCTACAGACCTGAATCGAGATCTCGTGCATCTGAAGTCAGGGCGAGGATCAGACGATCGCTCAGGTTGGAGTTTCTTTCCCTGATGGCCCCTTCATGAATGGGGGGGGGCATCACGAGGCCATGGGTGTTTTCCCACGATGGGAGTTGTGAGAAGCTCCAAACTGCAGAGAGTCTTCTGCAGGAATATTGAGACCTGTTGTTTGGCTCCAGGGCAATGATTCTGAGCAGGGTTCTAAGGAAGGATGGCTGGGTAGCCCACCTCGCATTCCAATTGTCTCCTAGCAACAAGACAGGTTAGATCTCCTGGATCTGTGGTCAGCTACCGAGGATGCTGAGTTGAAATGGACACCCCTGGGGATTGGTCCTAATGTGCTTTTGTGTCTATGGAGACCTTGGGATGAAGCGGTGGCACTGGGGCCCTAAAGGGTTCTCCTAAACAGAGGCTTTGACACAGCTCCAACGTGCAAGTTATCCATGTGTAGATGAGATGTTTTCTGATGGGTGAATCAAGAAACAGCTATATGCTGCTTTTGAAATCCAGGCCTCTGAGGAGAGATGCCTGGAAACCATAGCAATGGATCTGATTAGTGCCTATGGGCCTGTTCTTTCCTTTTTACCTCTGGGGACATCTGTCTATGGGTCTGAGTGCAGGTAGGTGCTCATTTGGGCTCAGATTGCCCCTGTTTTTCCTGGGAAGCCACCACTTTTGAGATGGATCAGGGACTTTGGAGGTTTTTCCTATTAGAAGGGTTGTGGCCATGGAATGGGCACAAACAATTCCCTTGGAGAAGGCAAGTACAGTCCTCAGGTTTGGCTCCAGGGGCCTGAGCCTGTAGGTTGTGTAGGCCAGGGCTGTTTAGACAGTTGTCTGAAAACAAACTCAGATTAGGTTTGGGGACGTAGGTATGGCAGGCCTGATCTACAAACCATGAGAAGAACTCTTCAGGATATGAAGAAAGTGCGAGTCTGAGTCGTTTGCTCAGGCTTTTGTCTCTGGATTTTGTATCAGCGATGGCCGTGGAATGTCGGGGAGGCCTCATGGGCCATGGACGAATCTTCCTCTCTGAGAATTTGGCCCGATACCCAATTGCTTTTCGTCAATCTGTGGGATGGGAGGACTCATTTCAGGTTTGTTACCTCAGGTGTCCCACCAAAAGAGGATTTCCAAAGCAAAGCCGTGGGGAAGACTGAAGGGACAACACGAAATATGGTTAAAAATTGGGGCCTAGGGGCATGGCAAGCCCAATATGCTATCTCTTCATCCAGCCACTGAGTGGCCTTACTTGAGGACTGGGCTAATCCTGAGGGTCACAATGTGTGTTTGTGACCAATGTGGCCCGCGAGCATTGGAGGGGCCTCATGGGCCACACTGGTTTGAACGACCCTGAACGTTGGACAACATGCCAACCACAAGGTTTCTTGCCATGGGGAAGGAGTTCTGATTTCTGCATCACCCTCAAACGTGGGCAGTGATTGGAGATTAGGTCTAGGTTCTGAAACCTGGAAACCGAGGTTGGGAAGAGATGACGACCTAAGGCCACGGAGGCTCGATGTGCTCAGTGTGCGGCCAGCTGTCTGGGACGGGCTAGGGGCTCCAGGCTCAGGTTGTGTCAGAAAGGGCATTAGTGCTTTGGTCAGCCTATGTATTTGGGGTACAGCCAAGGTCGGTGTAGGTTGATCCTCATTTGGGGTTACTGGTTAGCCCCAGAGGACAATGTTTTTCTTCTGGAGGGCCGGCAAGTGCTGCATTGTAGTTCTGGATTGCCAAACTGGAGGGCTTGTGGGCCAGTAGTCTGACGACAAAAGTCTGAGAACACAAGCTAGGCTTAGGTTTCTGGGTGAGGCCATGGCAGGCACAATCTACAGACCTGAATAGAGATCTCGTGCATCTGAAGTCAGGGTGAGGATCAGACGATCGCTCAGGCTGGAGTTTCTGTCCCTGATGGCCCCTTCATGAATGGGGGGGGGCACCAGGAGGCCATGGGGGTTTTCCCACGATGAGAGTTATGAGAAGCTCCAAACAGCAGAGAGTCTTCTGCAGGTCAATTGAGACCGTTGCTTGGCCCCAGGACAATGATTCTGAGCAGGGTTCTAAGGATGGATGGCTGCGTAGCCCACCTCGCATTCCAATTGTCTCCTAGCAACAAGACAGGTTAAATCTCCTGGATCTGTGGGGAGCAACCGAGGACGCTGTGTTGAAATGGACACCCCTAAGGATGGGTCCTAATGTGCTTTTGTGTCTATGGAGACTTTGGAATGAAGAGGTGGCACTGGTGCCCTAACGTGTTCTCCTAAACAGAGGCTTTGACACAGCTCCAACGTGCAAGTTTCCTATGTGTAGATGAGATGTTTTCTGATGGGTGAGTCATGAAACAGCTATATGCTGCTTTTGAAATCCAGGCCTCTGAGGAGAGATGCCTGGAAACCAAAGCAATGGATCTGATTAGTGCCTAGGGGCCTGTTCTTTCCTTTTTACCTCTGGGGACATCTGTCTATGGGTCTGAGTGCAGGTAGGTGCTCATTTGGGCTCAGATTGCCCCTGTTTTTCCTGGGAAGCCACCACTTTTGAGATGGATCAGGGACTTTGGAGGTTTATCCTATTAGAAGGGTTGTGGCCATTGGAATGGGCACACACAATTCCCTTGGAGAGGGCAAGTACAGTCCTCAGGTTTGGCTCCAGGGGCCTGAGCCTGTAGGTTGTGTAGGCCAGGGCTGTTTGGACAGTTGTCTGAAAACACAAACTCGGCTTATGTTTCGGGTCATAGGTATGGCAGGACTGATGTACAGACCATGAGGAGAACTCTTCGGGATTTGAAAGAAGGGCGAGTGTGAGGATCCTTCTCAGGTTTTTGTCTCTGGATATCGTGTCACTCATGGTCCTGGAATTTCTGGGTGACTTTATGGGAAATGGACGAGACTTACTCTCTGGTGGTTTGTCCCCGTCCAAAGAGATTGGGGTCATTCTGTGGGCTGGAAGAAGTCCTTTTTTTTTTTTTGTTGTTGTTGTTGTTGTTGTTTTCTTTTTTAACCTCAGGTGTCCCACCAAATGAGGGATTCCAGAATAGAGACCTGGGGAGGGGCGACTGGACAGTCAGAAATCTGGTTAAAAATTGGGGCCTAGTGACATGTCAAGCCCATTATGACATCTAAAGGTCCAGCCACTGAGAGGACTTACAGAGGACAGGACTCATGCTGAGGGTCACAATGCGTGTGTATGCCCTCGTCGCACTCAAGAATGGGCGGGGCCTCAGGGTGAATGCTGGTTTCTCCTACACTGAACGTTGGACAACGTGCCAACCACAAGGGTTCTTGCCATGGGTAAGGAGGAGTTCTGATTTCTGCATCACACTCACCCCTGGGCAGTGATTGGAGATAAGGTCTCGTTTCTGAAGCCTGAAAACTGAGGTAGGGAAGAGATGATGACCTAAGGCCATGGCGGGTTTTATGTGCTCAGTTGCGGTCAGCTTTCTGGGTGTTGGTCAGGAGTTCCGGGCTCAGGTTGTGTTCGACAGTGCATTAGTGCCCAGGTTAGACTATATAATTTGGGTAAGGTCGAGTGCTGTGTAGGTTTATCCTCATTTAAGGTGCCTGGGCAGCTCATGAGGCAATAATTTTTTTTTTTTTTCTAGAGGGCCAGCAGAGTGCTGCATTGTGGGTCCGGAATTGCCAAATATTAGGACTTCGGGGCCAGGAGTTTGAGGACGGAAGTGTGAGAAGACAAGCTAGACATTGGTTTCAGGGCGAGGGCACGACAGGTATCACCTTCAGATCTGAACCACTATCTCATGCTTCTGAAGTCAGGGCGAGGATCAGACGTTGGCTCAGGTTGGAGTTCCTGTGCATGACGGCCGCTTTATGAAGGGAGCGGAATCTCGGGGCCATTGAGGTTTTCCCACGTTGGGAGTTGTGGGATGCCCCCTTCAAGGATTCCTTCTGCGGGACAATTGAGACCTGTTGGACAGCTCCAGGACATCCCATATGGAATGACTCCAGAGCACCGTTCGCGGATGGATGCCTGGGAAGCCCGCCTTGCATTCGAATTGTCTCCTAGCAACAAGACAGTTTTGATCTGATGGCTCTGCCGGAGCAACCGGGGTGGCTGAGTTGAAATGGACTTTCCTGAGGATGGGTCCTAATGTGTTTTTGTGTCCATGAGGGCCTTGGAATGGGGCGGTGGCACCGGGACCCTGAAGTACTCTCCTAAGCTTTGGACATGGCTCCCATGCACAGGTTTCCTTGTGGAGACGAGATGAGTTCTGATGGGTGCCTCAGGAAAACCCCTATGCTCGTATTGGAATCAGGCTTTTGAGGACACATGCCTGTAACCCAAAGCAATGGATCCTATTATGGCCTAGGGTCCTGTCTGGTTCAATCTTCTTCTCTGGGTACATCCATCTATGGTATGAGTGGAGGTCGATTATCAGCTGGTGTCAGACAGTCCTTGTTTGTTCCGGGCGACCTACACTATTGGGATGGCCTCAGGGACTTTGGAGGTTTCTCCTAATTTGTACGATTTTGGACCATGGAATGGGCAGAATTCCCATGGATTGGTAGGCACAGTCCTAATGTGTGGCTCCAGGCGCCCAGCCTGGAGCGTGTGTGGCCCAAGACTTTGAGGACAGAAGTCTGAGAACACAAACTCAGCTTAGGTTTGGGGACGTAGGTATGGCAGGCCCGATCGACAAACCATGAGAAGAACTCTTCAAGATATGAAGGAAGTGCGAGTCTGAGGCGCTGGCTCAGGCTTTTGTCTCTGGATTTTGTATCAGCGATGGCCGTGGAATGTCGGGGAGGCCTCATGGGCCATGGACGAATCTTCCTCTCTGAGGATTAGGCCCGATTCCCAATTGCTTTTCGTAAATCTGTGGGATGGGAGGACTCATTTCAGGTTTGTTACCTCAGGTGTCCCACCAAAGGAGGAACTCCAAAGCAAAGCCGTGGGGAAGACTGAAAGGACAACCCGAACTATGGTTAAAAATTGGGGCCTAGGGGCACGGCAAGCCCAATTTGTTATCTCTTCATCCAGCCACTGAGTGGCCTTACTTGAGGACTGGGCTCAGCCTGAGGGTCACAATGTGTGTTTGTGACCAATGTCGCCCGGGAGCATGGGCGGGGCCTCATGGGCCACACTGGTTTCCACGACACTGAACGTTGGACAACATGCCAACCACAAGGTTTCTTGCCATGGGGAAGGAGTTCTGATTTCTGCATCACCTTCAACCTTGGGCAGTGATTGGAGATAAGGTCTAGGTTCTGAAACCTGAAAACCGAGGTTGGGAAGAGATGACGACCTAAGGCCATGGCGGATGGATGTGCTCAGTGTGTGGCCAGCTGTCTGGGAGGGGCCAGGGGGTCCAGGCTCAGGCTGTGTCAGAAAGGGCATTAATGCCCTGGTCAGCCTATGTATTTGGGGTACAGCCAAGGTCGGTGTAGGTTGATCCTCATTTGGGGTTACTGGGTAGCCCCAGAGGACAATGTTTTTCTTCTGGAGCGCAGGCATAGTGCTCCATTGTAGTTCTGGATTTCCAAATGGAGGGCTTGTGGGCCAGTAGTCTGACGACAAAAGTCTTAGAACACAAGCTCGGCTTAGGTTTCTGGGTGAGGCTATGGCAGGCACAATCTACAGACCTGAATCGAGATCTCGTGCATCTGAAGTCAGGGCGAGGATCAGACGATCGCTCAGGTTGGAGTTTCTGTCCCTGATGGCCCCTTCATGAATGGGGGGGGGGCATCACGAGGCCATGGGTGTTTTCCCACTATGGGAGTTGTGAGAAGCTCCAAACTGCAGAGAGTCTTCTGCAGGAATATTGAGACCTGTTGTTTGGCTCCAGGGCAATGATTCTGAGCAGGGTTCTAAGGATGGATGGCTGGGTAGCCCACCTCGCATTCCAATTGTCTCCTAGCAACAAGACAGGTTAGATCCCCTGGATCTGTGGTCAGCTACCGAGGATGCTGAGTTGAAATGGACACCCCTGGGGATTGGTCCTAATGTGCTTTTGTGTCTATGGAGACCTTGGAATGAAGCGGTGGCACTGGGGCCCTAAAGGGTTCTCCTAAACAGAGGCTTTGACACAGCTCCAACTTGCAAGTTTCCCATGTGTAGATGAGATGTTTTCTGATGGGTGAATCAAGAAACAGCTATATGCTGCTTTTGAAATCCAGGCCTCTGAGGAGAGATGCCTGGAAACCAAAGCAATGGATCTGATTAGTGCCTAGGGGCCTGTTCTTTCCTTTTTACCTCTGGGGACATCTGTCTATGGGTCTGAGTGCAGGTAGGTGCTCATTTGGGCTCAGATTGCCCCTGTTTTTCCTGGGAAGCCACCACTTTTGAGATGGATCAGGGACTTTGGAGGTTTTTCCTATTAGAAGGGTTGTGGCCATGGAATGGGCATAAACAATTCCCTTGGAGAAGGCAAGTACAGTCCTCAGGTTTGGCTCCAGGGGCCTGAGCCTGTAGGTTGTGTAGGCCAGGGCTGTTTAGACAGTTGTCTGAAAACAAACTCAGATTAGGTTTGGGGACGTAGGTATGGCAGGCCTGATCTACAAACCATGAGAAGAACTCTTCAGGATATGAAGAAAGTGCGAGTCTGAGTCGTTTGCTCAGGCTTTTGTCTCTGGATTTTGTATCAGCGATGGCCGTGGAATGTCGGGGAGGCCTCATGGGCCATGGACGAATCTTCCTCTCTGAGAATTTGGCCCGATACCCAATTGCTTTTCGTCAGTCTGTGGGATGGGAGGACTCATTTCAGGTTTGTTACCTCAGGTGTCCCACCAAAAGAGGAATTCCAAAGCAAAGCCGTGGGGAAGACTGAAGGGACAACCCGAAATATGGTTAAAAATTGGGGCCTAGGGGCATGGCAAGCCCAATATGCTATCTCTTCATCTAGCCACTGAGTGGCCTTACTTGAGGACTGGGCTTATCCTGAGGGTCACAATGTGTGTTTGTGACCAATGTGGCCCGCGAGCATTGGAGGGGCCTCATGGGCCACACTGGTTTGAACGACCCTGAACGTTGGACAACATGCCAACCACAAGGTTTCTTGCCATGGGGAAGGAGTTCTGATTTCTGCATCACCTTCAAACTTGGGCAGTGATTGGAGATTAGGTCTAGGTTCTGAAACCAGGAAACCGAGGTTGGGAAGAGATGACGACCTAAGGCCACGGAGGCTCGATGTGCTCAGTGTGCGGCCAGCTGTCTGGGACGGGCTAGGGGCTCCAAGCTCAGGCTGTGTCAGAAAGGGCATTAGTGCTTTGGTCAGCCTATGTATTTGGGGTACAGCCAAGGTCGGTGTAGGTTGATCCTCATTTGGGGTAACTGGGTAGCCCCAGATGGCAATGTTTTTCTTCTGGAGGGCCGGCAAGTGCTGCATTGTAGTTCTGGATTGCCAAACTGGAGGGCTTGTGGGCCAGTAGTCTGACGACAAAAGTCTGAGAACACAAGCTATGCTTAGGTTTCTGGGTGAGGCCATGGCAGGCACAATCTACAGACCTGAATAGAGATCTCGTGCATCTGAAGTCAGGGTGAGGATCAGACGATCGCTCAGGCTGGAGTTTCTGTCCCTGATGCCCCTTCATGAATGGGGGGGGCACCAGGAGGCCATGGGGGTTTTCCCACGATGAGAGTTATGAGAAGCTCCAAACAGCAGAGAGTCTTCTGCAGGTCAATTGAGACCGTTGCTTGGCCCCAGGACAATGATTCTGAGCAGGGTTCTAAGGATGGATGGCTGCGTAGCCCACCTCGCATTCCAATTGTCTCCTAGCAACAAGACAGGTTAAATCTCCTGGATCTGTGGGGAGCAACCGAGGACGCTGTGTTGAAATGGACACCCCTAAGGATGGGTCCTAATGTGCTTTTGTGTCTATGGAGACCTTGGAATGAAGAGGTGGCACTGGTGCCCTAACGTGTTCTCCTAAACAGAGGCTTTGACACAGCTCCAACGTGCAAGTTTCCTATGTGTAGATGAGATGTTTTCTGATGGGTGAGTCATGAAACAGCTATATGCTGCTTTTGAAATCCAGGCCTCTGAGGAGAGATGCCTGGAAACCAAAGCAATGGATCTGATTAGTGCCTAGGGGCCTGTTCTTTCCTTTTTACCTCTGGGGACATCTGTCTATGGGTCTGAGGGCAGGTAGGTGCTCATTTGGCCTCAGATTGCCCCTGTTTTTCCTGGGAAGCCACCACTTTTGAGATGGATCAGGGACTTTGGAGGTTTATCCTATTAGAAGGGTTGTGGCCATTGGAATGGGCACACACAATTCCCTTGGAGAGGGCAAGTACAGTCCTCAGGTTTGGCTCCAGGGGCCTGAGCCTGTAGGTTGTGTAGGCCAGGGCTGTTTGGACAGTTGTCTGAAAACACAAACTCGGCTTATGTTTCGGGTCATAGGTATGGCAGGACTGATGTACAGACCATGAGGAGAACTCTTCGGGATTTGAAAGAAGGGCGAGTGTGAGGATCCTTCTCAGGTTTTTGTCTCTGGATATCGTGTCACTCATGGTCGTGGAATTTCTGGGTGACTTTATGGGAAATGGACGAGTCTTACTCTCTGGTGGTTTGGCCCCGTCCAAAGAGATTGGGGTCATTCTGTGGGCTGGAAAAAGTCCTTTTTTTTTTGTTGTTGTTGTTGTTGTTGTTTTCTTTTTTAACCTCAGGTGTCCCACCAAATGAGGGATTCCAGAATAGAGACCTGGGGAGGGGCGACTGGACAGTCAGAAATCTGGTTAAAAATTGGGGCCTAGTGACATGTCAAGCCCATTATGACATCTAAAGGTCCAGCCACTGAGAGGACTTACTAGAGGACAGGACTCATGCTGAGGGTCACAATGCGTGTGTATGCCCTCGTCGCACTCAAGAATGGGCGGGGCCTCAGGGTGAATGCTGGTTTCTCCTACACTGAACGTTGGACAACGTGCCAACCACAAGGGTTCTTGCCATGGGTAAGGAGGAGTTCTGATTTCTGCATAACATTCACCCCTGGGCAGTGATTGGAGATAAGGTCTCGTTTCTGAAGCCTGAAAACTGAGGTAGGGAAGAGATGATGACCTAAGGCCATGGCGGGTTTTATGTGCTCAGTTGCGGTCAGCTTTCTGGGTGTTGGTCAGGAGTTCCGGGCTCAGGTTGTGTTCAACAGTGCAATAGTGCCCAGGTTAGACTATATAATTTGGGTAAGGTCAAGTGCTGTGTAGGTTTATCCTCATTTAAGGTGCCTGGGCAGCTCATGAGGCAATAATTTTTTTTTTCTATAGGGCCGGCAGAGTGCTGCATTGTGGGTCCGGAATTGCTAAATTTTAGGACTTCGGGGCCAGGAGTTTGAGGACGGAAGTGTGAGAAGACAAGCTAGACATGGGTTTCAGGGCGAGGGCACGACAGGTATCCCCTGCAGTTCTGAACCACTATCTCATGCTTCTGAAGTCAGGGCGAGGATCAGACGTTGGCTCAGGTTGGAGTTCCTGTGCATGACGGCCGCTTTATGAAGGGAGCGGAATCTCGGGGCCATTGAGGTTTTCCCACGTTGGGAGTTGTGGGATGCCCCCTTCAAGGATTCCTTCTGCGGGACAATTGAGACCTGTTGGACAGCTCCAGGACATCCCATATGGAATGACTCCAGAGCACCGTTCGCGGATGGATGCCTGGGAAGCCCGCCTCGCATTCGAATTGTCTCCTAGCAACAAGACAGTTTTGATCTGATGGCTCTGCCGGAGCAACCGGGGTGGCTGAGTTGAAATGGACTTTCCTGAGGATGGGTCCTAATGTGTTTTTGTGTCCATGAGGGCCTTGGAATGGGGCGGTGGCACCGGGACCCGGAAGTACTCTCCTAAGCTTTGGACATGGCTCCCATGCACAGGTTTCCTTGTGGAGACGAGATGAGTTCTGATGGGTGCCTCAGGAAAACCCCTATGCTCGTATTGGAATCAGGCTTTTGAGGACACATGCCTGTAACCCAAAGCAATGGATCCTATTATGGCCTAGGGTCCTGTCTGGTTCAATCTTCTTCTCTGGGGACATCCATCTATGGTATGAGTGGAGGTCGATTATCAGCTGGTGTCAGACAGTCCTTGTTTGTTCCGGGCGACCTACACTATTGGGATGGCCTCAGGGACTTTGGAGGTTTCTCCTAATTTGTACGATTTTGGACCATGGAATGGGCAGAATTCCCATGGATTGGTAGGCACAGTCCTAATGTGTGGCTCCAGGCGCCCAGCCTGGAGCGTGTGTGGCCCAAGACTTTGAGGACAGAAGTCTGAGAACACAAACTCAGCTTAGGTTTGGGGACGTAGGTATGGCAGGCCCGATCGACAAACCATGAGAAGAACTCTTCAAGATATGAAGGAAGTGCGAGTCTGAGGCGCTGGCTCAGGCTTTTGTCTCTGGATTTTGTATCAGCGATGGCCGTGGAATGTCGGGGAGGCCTCATGGGCCATGGACGAATCTTCCTCTCTGAGGATTAGGCCCGATTCCCAATTGCTTTTCGTAAATCTGTGGGATGGGAGGACTCATTTCAGGTTTGTTACCTAGGTGTCCCACCAAAAGAGGAACTCCAAAGCAAAGCCGTGGGGAAGACTGAAAGGACAACCCGAACAATGGTTAAAAATTGGGGCCTAGGGGCATGGCAAGCCCAATTTGCTATCTCTTCATCCAGCCACTGAGTGGCCTTACTTGAGGACTGGGCTCAGCCTGAGGATCACAATGTGTGTTTGTGACCAATGTGGCCCGCGAGCATGGGAGGGGCCTCATGGGCCACACTGGTTTCCACAACACTGAACGTTGGACAACATGCCAACCACAAGGTTTCTTGCCATGGGGAAGGAGTTCTGATTTCTGCATCACCTTCAACCTTGGGCAGTGATTGGAGATAAGGTCTAGGTTCTGAAACCTGAAAAACGAGGTTGGGAAGAGATGACCACCTAAGGCCATGGCGGCTGGATGTGCTCAGTGTGTGGCCAGCTGTCTGGGAGGGGCCAGGGGGTCCAGGCTCAGGCTGTGTCAGAAAGGGCATTAGTGCCCTGGTCAGCCTATGTATTTGGGGTACAGCCAAGGACGGTGTAGGTTGATCCTCATTTGGGGTTACTGGGTAGCCCCAGAGGACAATGTTTTTCTTCTGGAGCGCAGGCATAGTGCTCCATTGTAGTTCTGGATTTCCAAATGGAGGGCTTGTGGGCCAGTAGTCTGACGACAAAAGTCTTAGAACACAAGCTCGGCTTAGGTTTCTGGGTGAGGCTATGGCAGGCACAATCTACAGACCTGAATCGAGATCTCGTGCATCTGAAGTCAGGGCGAGGATCAGACGATCGCTCAGGTTGGAGTTTCTTTCCCTGATGGCCCCTTCATGAATGGGGGGGGGGCATCACGAGGCCATGGGTGTTTTCCCACGATGGGAGTTGTGAGAAGCTCCAAACTGCAGAGAGTCTTCTGCAGGAATATTGAGACCTGTTGTTTGGCTCCAGGGCAATGATTCTGAGCAGGGTTCTAAGGAAGGATGGCTGGGTAGCCCACCTCGCATTCCAATTGTCTCCTAGCAACAAGACAGGTTAGATCTCCTGGATCTGTGGTCAGCTACCGAGGATGCTGAGTTGAAATGGACACCCCTGGGGATTGGTCCTAATGTGCTTTTGTGTCTATGGAGACCTTGGGATGAAGCGGTGGCACTGGGGCCCTAAAGGGTTCTCCTAAACAGAGGCTTTGACACAGCTCCAACGTGCAAGTTATCCATGTGTAGATGAGATGTTTTCTGATGGGTGAATCAAGAAACAGCTATATGCTGCTTTTGAAATCCAGGCCTCTGAGGAGAGATGCCTGGAAACCATAGCAATGGATCTGATTAGTGCCTATGGGCCTGTTCTTTCCTTTTTACCTCTGGGGACATCTGTCTATGGGTCTGAGTGCAGGTAGGTGCTCATTTGGGCTCAGATTGCCCCTGTTTTTCCTGGGAAGCCACCACTTTTGAGATGGATCAGGGACTTTGGAGGTTTTTCCTATTAGAAGGGTTGTGGCCATGGAATGGGCACAAACAATTCCCTTGGAGAAGGCAAGTACAGTCCTCAGGTTTGGCTCCAGGGGCCTGAGCCTGTAGGTTGTGTAGGCCAGGGCTGTTTAGACAGTTGTCTGAAAACAAACTCAGATTAGGTTTGGGGACGTAGGTATGGCAGGCCTGATCTACAAACCATGAGAAGAACTCTTCAGGATATGAAGAAAGTGCGAGTCTGAGTCGTTTGCTCAGGCTTTTGTCTCTGGATTTTGTATCAGCGATGGCCGTGGAATGTCGGGGAGGCCTCATGGGCCATGGACGAATCTTCCTCTCTGAGAATTTGGCCCGATACCCAATTGCTTTTCGTCAATCTGTGGGATGGGAGGACTCATTTCAGGTTTGTTACCTCAGGTGTCCCACCAAAAGAGGATTTCCAAAGCAAAGCCGTGGGGAAGACTGAAGGGACAACACGAAATATGGTTAAAAATTGGGGCCTAGGGGCATGGCAAGCCCAATATGCTATCTCTTCATCCAGCCACTGAGTGGCCTTACTTGAGGACTGGGCTAATCCTGAGGGTCACAATGTGTGTTTGTGACCAATGTGGCCCGCGAGCATTGGAGGGGCCTCATGGGCCACACTGGTTTGAACGACCCTGAACGTTGGACAACATGCCAACCACAAGGTTTCTTGCCATGGGGAAGGAGTTCTGATTTCTGCATCACCCTCAAACGTGGGCAGTGATTGGAGATTAGGTCTAGGTTCTGAAACCTGGAAACCGAGGTTGGGAAGAGATGACGACCTAAGGCCACGGAGGCTCGATGTGCTCAGTGTGCGGCCAGCTGTCTGGGACGGGCTAGGGGCTCCAGGCTCAGGTTGTGTCAGAAAGGGCATTAGTGCTTTGGTCAGCCTATGTATTTGGGGTACAGCCAAGGTCGGTGTAGGTTGATCCTCATTTGGGGTTACTGGTTAGCCCCAGAGGACAATGTTTTTCTTCTGGAGGGCCGGCAAGTGCTGCATTGTAGTTCTGGATTGCCAAACTGGAGGGCTTGTGGGCCAGTAGTCTGACGACAAAAGTCTGAGAACACAAGCTAGGCTTAGGTTTCTGGGTGAGGCCATGGCAGGCACAATCTACAGACCTGAATAGAGATCTCGTGCATCTGAAGTCAGGGTGAGGATCAGACGATCGCTCAGGCTGGAGTTTCTGTCCCTGATGGCCCCTTCATGAATGGGGGGGGGCACCAGGAGGCCATGGGGGTTTTCCCACGATGAGAGTTATGAGAAGCTCCAAACAGCAGAGAGTCTTCTGCAGGTCAATTGAGACCGTTGCTTGGCCCCAGGACAATGATTCTGAGCAGGGTTCTAAGGATGGATGGCTGCGTAGCCCACCTCGCATTCCAATTGTCTCCTAGCAACAAGACAGGTTAAATCTCCTGGATCTGTGGGGAGCAACCGAGGACGCTGTGTTGAAATGGACACCCCTAAGGATGGGTCCTAATGTGCTTTTGTGTCTATGGAGACTTTGGAATGAAGAGGTGGCACTGGTGCCCTAACGTGTTCTCCTAAACAGAGGCTTTGACACAGCTCCAACGTGCAAGTTTCCTATGTGTAGATGAGATGTTTTCTGATGGGTGAGTCATGAAACAGCTATATGCTGCTTTTGAAATCCAGGCCTCTGAGGAGAGATGCCTGGAAACCAAAGCAATGGATCTGATTAGTGCCTAGGGGCCTGTTCTTTCCTTTTTACCTCTGGGGACATCTGTCTATGGGTCTGAGTGCAGGTAGGTGCTCATTTGGGCTCAGATTGCCCCTGTTTTTCCTGGGAAGCCACCACTTTTGAGATGGATCAGGGACTTTGGAGGTTTATCCTATTAGAAGGGTTGTGGCCATTGGAATGGGCACACACAATTCCCTTGGAGAGGGCAAGTACAGTCCTCAGGTTTGGCTCCAGGGGCCTGAGCCTGTAGGTTGTGTAGGCCAGGGCTGTTTGGACAGTTGTCTGAAAACACAAACTCGGCTTATGTTTCGGGTCATAGGTATGGCAGGACTGATGTACAGACCATGAGGAGAACTCTTCGGGATTTGAAAGAAGGGCGAGTGTGAGGATCCTTCTCAGGTTTTTGTCTCTGGATATCGTGTCACTCATGGTCCTGGAATTTCTGGGTGACTTTATGGGAAATGGACGAGACTTACTCTCTGGTGGTTTGTCCCCGTCCAAAGAGATTGGGGTCATTCTGTGGGCTGGAAGAAGTCCTTTTTTTTTTTTTTTGTTGTTGTTGTTGTTGTTTTCTTTTTTAACCTCAGGTGTCCCACCAAATGAGGGATTCCAGAATAGAGACCTGGGGAGGGGCGACTGGACAGTCAGAAATCTGGTTAAAAATTGGGGCCTAGTGACATGTCAAGCCCATTATGACATCTAAAGGTCCAGCCACTGAGAGGACTTACAGAGGACAGGACTCATGCTGAGGGTCACAATGCGTGTGTATGCCCTCGTCGCACTCAAGAATGGGCGGGGCCTCAGGGTGAATGCTGGTTTCTCCTACACTGAACGTTGGACAACGTGCCAACCACAAGGGTTCTTGCCATGGGTAAGGAGGAGTTCTGATTTCTGCATCACACTCACCCCTGGGCAGTGATTGGAGATAAGGTCTCGTTTCTGAAGCCTGAAAACTGAGGTAGGGAAGAGATGATGACCTAAGGCCATGGCGGGTTTTATGTGCTCAGTTGCGGTCAGCTTTCTGGGTGTTGGTCAGGAGTTCCGGGCTCAGGTTGTGTTCGACAGTGCATTAGTGCCCAGGTTAGACTATATAATTTGGGTAAGGTCGAGTGCTGTGTAGGTTTATCCTCATTTAAGGTGCCTGGGCAGCTCATGAGGCAATAATTTTTTTTTTTTTTCTAGAGGGCCAGCAGAGTGCTGCATTGTGGGTCCGGAATTGCCAAATATTAGGACTTCAGGGCCAGGAGTTTGAGGACGGAAGTGTGAGAAGACAAGCTAGACATTGGTTTCAGGGCGAGGGCACGACAGGTATCACCTTCAGATCTGAACCACTATCTCATGCTTCTGAAGTCAGGGCGAGGATCAGACGTTGGCTCAGGTTGGAGTTCCTGTGCATGACGGCCGCTTTATGAAGGGAGCGGAATCTCGGGGCCATTGAGGTTTTCCCACGTTGGGAGTTGTGGGATGCCCCCTTCAAGGATTCCTTCTGCGGGACAATTGAGACCTGTTGGACAGCTCCAGGACGTCCCATATGGAATGACTCCAGAGCACCGTTCGCGGATGGATGCCTGGGAAGCCCGCCTTGCATTCGAATTGTCTCCTAGCAACAAGACAGTTTTGATCTGATGGCTCTGCCGGAGCAACCGGGGTGGCTGAGTTGAAATGGACTTTCCTGAGGATGGGTCCTAATGTGTTTTTGTGTCCATGAGGGCCTTGGAATGGGGCGGTGGCACCGGGACCCTGAAGTACTCTCCTAAGCTTTGGACATGGCTCCCATGCACAGGTTTCCTTGTGGAGACGAGATGAGTTCTAATGGGTGCCTCAGGAAAACCCCTATGCTCGTATTGGAATCAGGCTTTTGAGGACACATGCCTGTAACCCAAAGCAATGGATCCTATTATGGCCTAGGGTCCTGTCTGGTTCAATCTTCTTCTCTGGGGACATCCATCTATGGTATGAGTGGAGGTCGATTATCAGCTGGTGTCAGACAGTCCTTGTTTGTTCCGGGCGACCTACACTATTGGGATGGCCTCAGGGACTTTGGAGGTTTCTCCTAATTTGTACGATTTTGGACCATGGAATGGGCAGAATTCCCATGGATTGGTAGGCACAGTCCTAATGTGTGGCTCCAGGCGCCCAGCCTGGAGCGTGTGTGGCCCAAGACTTTGAGGACAGAAGTCTGAGAACACAAACTCAGCTTAGGTTTGGGGACGTAGGTATGGCAGGCCCGATCGACAAACCATGAGAAGAACTCTTCAAGATATGAAGAAAGTGCGAGTCTGAGGCGCTTGCTCAGGCTTTTGTCTCTGGATTTTGTATCAGCGTTGGCCGTGGAATGTCGGGGAGGCCTCATGGGCCATGGACGAATGTTCCTCTCTGAGGATTTGGCCAGATTCCCAATTGCTTTTCGTCGATCTGTGGGATGGGAGGACTCATTTCAGGTTTGTTACCTCAGGTGTTTCACCAAAAGAGGAATTCCAAAGCCAAGCCGTGGGGAAGACTGAAGGGTCAACCTGAACTATGGTTAAAAATAGGGGCCTAGGGTCATGGCAAGCCCAATATGCTATCTCTTCATCCAGCCACTGAGTGGCCTTACTTGAGGACTGGGCTCAGCCTGAGGGTCACAATGTGTGTTTGTGACCAATGTGGCCCACGAGCATGGGCGGGGCCTCATGGGCCACACTGGTTTCAACTACACTGTACGTTGGACAACATGCCAACCACAAGGTTTCTTGCCATGGGGAAGGAGTTCTGATTTCTGCATCACCTTCAACCCTGGGCAGTGATTGGAGATAAGGTCTAGATTCTGAAACCTGAAAACTGATGTTGGGAAGAGATGACGACCTAAGGCCATGGCGGCTCGATGTGCTCAGTGTGCGGCCAGCTGTCTGGGAGGGTCCAGGGGGTCCAGGCTCAGGCTGTGTCAGAAAGGGCATTAGTGCCTTGGTCAGCCTATGTATTTGGGTTACAGCCATGGTCGGTGCAGGTTATCCTCATTTGGGGTTACTGGGTAGCCCCAGAGGACAATGTTTTTCTTCTGGAGGGCCGGCAGAGTGCTGCATTGTAGTTCTGGATTGCCAAACTGGAGGGCTTTTGGGCCAGTAGTCTGACGACAAAAGTCTGAGAACACAAGCTAGGTTAGGTTTCTTGGTGAGGCTATGGCAGGCACAATCTACAGACCTGAATCGAGATCTCGTGCATCTGAAGTCAGGGTGTGGATCAGACGATCGCTCAGTTTGGAGTTTCTGTCCCTGATGGCCCCTTCATGAAGGGGGGGGCATGACGAGGCCATGGGGGTTTTCCCACTATGGGAGTTGTGAGAAGCTCCAAACTGCAGAGAGTCTTCTGCAGGACAATAGAGACCTGTTGTTATCTCCAGGCCAATGATTCTGAGCAGGGTTCTAAGGATTGATGGCTGGGTAGCCCACCTTGCATTCCAATTGTCTCCTAGCAACAAGACAGGTTAGATCTCCTGGATCTGTGGGCAGCTACCGAGGATGCTGAGTTGAAATGGACACCCCTGGTGATGGGTCCTAATGTGCTTTTGTGTCTATGGAGACCTTGGAATGAAGCGGTGGCACTGGGGCCTTAAAGGGTTCTCCTAAACAGAGGCTTTGACACAGCTCCAACGTGCAAGTTTCCCATGTGTAGATGAGATGTTTTCTGATGGGTGAGTCAAGAAACAGCTATATGCTGCTTTTGAAATCCAGGCTCTGAGGAGAGATGCCTGGAAACCAAAGCAATGGATCTGATTAGTGCCTAGGGGCCTGTTCTTTCCTTTTTACCTCTGGGGACATCTGTCTATGGGTCTGAGTGCAGGTAGGTGCTCAGTTGGGCTCAGATTGCCCCTGTTTTTCCTGGGAAGCCACCACTTTTGAGATGGATCAGGGACTTTGGAGGTTTATCCTATTAGAAGGGTTGTGGCCATTGGAATGGGCACAAACAATTCCCTTGGAGAAGGCAAGTACAGTTTCATGTTTGGCTCTAGGGGCCTGAGCCTGTAGGTTGTGTAGGCAAGGGCTGTTTAGACAGTTGTCTGAAAACAAACTCAGCTTAGGTTTGGGGACGTAGGTATGGCAGGCCCGATCTACAAACCATGAGAAGAACTCTTCAGGATATGAAGAAAGTGCGAGTCTGAGGCGCTTGCTCAGGCTTTTGTCTCTGGATTTTGTATCAGCGATGCCGTGAAATGTCGGGGAGGCCTCATGTGCCATGGACGAATCTTCCTCTCTGAGGATTTGGCCCGATTCCCAATTGCTTTTCGTCAATCTGTGGGATGGGAGGACTCATTTTAGTTTTGTTACCTCAGGTGTCCCACCAAAAGAGGAATTCCAAAGCCAAGCCGTGGGGAAGACTGAAGGGACAACCCGAACTATGTTTAAAAATTGGGGCCTAGGGGCATGGCAAGCCCAATATGCTATCTCTTCATTCAGCCACTGAGCGGCCTTACTTGAGGACTGGGCTCAGCCTGAGCTTCACAATGTGTGTTTGTGATCAATGTGGCCTGCGAGCATGGGCGGGGCCTAATGGGCCACACTGGTTTCAACTACAGTGAACGTTGGACAACATGCCAACCACAAGGTTTCTTGCCATGGGAAGGAGTTCTGATTTCTGCATCACCTTCAACCCTGGGCAGTGATTGGAGATAAGGTCTAGGTTCTGAAACCTGAAAACCGAGGTTGGGAAGAGATGACGACCTAAGGCCATGGCGGCTGGATGTGCTCAATGTGCGGCCAGCTGTCTGGGAGGGGCCAGGGGCTCCAGGCTCAGGCTGTGTCAGAAAGGGCATTAGTGCCCTGGTCAGCCTATGCATTTGGGGTACAGCCATGGTCGGTGCAGGTTGATCCTCATTTGGGGTTACTGGGTAGCCCCAGAAGACAATGTTTTTCTTCTGGAGGGTCGGCAGAGTGCTGCATTGTAGTTCTGTATTGCCAAACTGGAGGGCTTGTGGGCCAGTAGTCTGACGACAAAAGTCTGAGAACACAAGCTAGGCTTAGGTTTCTGGGTGAGGCCATGGCAGGCACAATCTACAGACCTGAATCGAGATCTCGTGCATCTGAAGTCAGCGCGAGGATCAGAGGAATGCTCAGGTTGGAGTTTCTGTCCCTGATGGCCCCTTCATGAATGGGGGGGGGGCATCACGAGGCCATGGGTGTTTTCCCACGATGGGAGTTGTGAGAAGCTCCAAACTGCAGAGAGTCTTCTGCAGGACAATTGAGACCTGTTGTTTGGCTCCAGACCAATGACTCTGAGCAGGGTTCTAAGGATGGATGGCCGGGTAGCCCACCTCGCATTCCAATTGTCTCCTAGCAACAAGACAGGTTAAATCTCCTGGATCTGTGGGGAGCATCCGAGGACGCTGTGTTGAAATGGACACCCCTAAGGATGGGTCCAAATGTGCTTTTGTGTCTATGGAGACCTTGGAATGAAGAGGTAGCACTGGTGCCCTAAAGGGTTCTCCTAAACAGAGGCTTTGACACAGCTCCAACGTGCAAGTTTCCCATGTGTAGATGAGATGTTTTCTGATGGGTGAGTCAAGAAACAACTATATGCTGCTTTTGTAATCCAGGCCTCTGAGGAGAGATGCCTGGAAACCAAAGCAATGGATCTGATTAGGGCCTAGGGTCCTGTTCTTTCCTTTTTACCTCTGGGGACATCTGTCTATGGGTCTGAGTGCAGGTAGGTGCTCTGTAGGGCTCAGATTGCCCCTGTTTTTCCTGGGAAGCCACCACTTTTGAGATGGATCAGGGACTTTGGAGGTTTATCCTATTAGAAGGGTTGTGGCCATTGGTATGGGCACACACAATTCCCTTGGAGAGGGCAAGTACAGTCCTCAGGTTTGGCTCCAGGGGCCTGAGCCTGTAGGTTGTGTAGGCCAGGGCTGTTTGGACAGTTGTCTGAAAACACAAACTCGGCTTATGTTTCGGGTCATAGGTATGGCAGGACTGATCTACAGACCATGAGGAGAACTCTAAGGGATTTGAAAGAAGGGCGAGTGAGGCTCCTGCTCAAGTTTTTGTCTCTTGATATCGTGTCACTCATGGTCGTGGAATTTCTGGGTGACTTCATGGGAAATGGACCAGTCTTACTCTCTGGTGGTTTGGCCCCGTCCAAAGAGATTGGGGTCATTCTGTGAGCTGGAAGAAGTCCGTTTTTTTTGTTGTTGTCGTTGTTTTTGTTCTTTTCTTTTTTAACCTCAGGTGGCCCACCAAATGAGGGATTCCAGAATAGAGACCTGGGGAGGGGCGACTGGACAGTCAGAAATCTGGTTAAAAATTGGGGCCTAGTGACATGTCAAGCCCATTATGACATCTAAAGGTCCAGCTACTGAGAGGACTTACTAGAGGACAGGACTCATGCTGAGGGTCACAATGCGTGTGTATGCCCTCGTCGCACTCAAGAATGGGCGGGGCCTCAGGGTGAATGCTGGTTTCTCCTACACTGAACGTTGGACAACGTGCCAACCACAAGGGTTCTTGCCATGGGTAAGGAGGAGTTCTGATTTCTGCATAACAATCACCCCTGGGCAGTGATTGGAGATAAGGTCTCGGTTCTGAAGCGTGAAAACTGAGGTAGGGAAGAGATGATGACCTAAGGCCATGGCGGGTTTTATGTGCTCAGTGTGCGGTCAGCTTTCTGGGTGTTGGTCAGGAGTTCCGGGCTCAGGTTGTGTTCGACAGTGCATTAGTGCCCAGGTTATACTATATAATTTGGGCAAGGTCGAGAGCTGTGTAGGTTTATCCTCATTTAAGGTGCCTGGGCAGCTCATTAGGCAATAATTTTTTTTTTCCTAGAGGGCCGGGAGAGTGCTGCATTTTGGGTCCGGAATTGCCAAATTTTAGGACTTCGAGGCCAGGAGTTTGAGGACGGAAGTGTGAGAAGACAAGCTAGACATGGGTTTCAGGGCGAGGGCACGACAGGTACCCCCTGCAGATCTGAACCAATATCTCATGCTTCTGAAGTCAGGGCGAGGATCAGACGTTGGCTCAGGTTGGAGTTCCTGTGCATGACGGCCGCTTTATGAAGGGAGCGGAATCTCGGGGCCATTGAGGTTTTCCCACGTTGGGAGTTGTGGGATGCCCCCTTTAAGGATTCCTTCTGCGGGACAATTGAGACCTGTTGGACAGCTCCAGGACATCCCATATGGAATGACTCCAGAGCACCGTTCGCGGATGGATGCCTGGGAAGCCCGCCTCGCATTCGAATTGTCTCCTAGCAACAAGACAGTTTTGATCTGATGGCTCTGCCGGAGCAACCGGGGTGGCTGAGTTGAAATGGACTTTCCTGAGGATGGGTCCTAATGTGTTTTTGTGTCCATGAGGGCCTTGGAATGGGGCGGTGGCACCGGGACCCTGAAGTACTCTCCTAAGCTTTGGACATGGCTCCCATGCAAAGGTTTCCTTGTGGAGACGAGATGAGTTCTGATGGGTGCCTCAGGAAAACCCCTATGCTCGTATTGGAATCAGGCTTTTGAGGACACATGCCTGTAACCCAAAGCAATGGATCCTATTATGGCCTAGGGTCCTGTCTGGTTCAATCTTCTTCTCTGGGGACATCCATCTATGGTATGAGTGGATGTCGATTATCAGCTGGTGTCAGACAGTCCTTGTTTGTTCCGGGCGACCAACACTATTGGGATGGCCTCAGGGACTTTGGAGGTTTCTCCTAATTTGTACGATTTTGGACCATGGAATGGGCAGAATTCCCATGGATTGGTAGGCACAGTCCTAATGTGTGGCTCCAGGCGCCCAGCCTGGAGCGTGTGTGGCCCAAGACTTTGAGGACAGAAGTCTGAAAACACAAACTCAGCTTAGGTTTGGGGACGTAGGTATGGCAGGCCCGATCTACAAACCATGAGAAGAACTCTTCAAGATATGAAGAAAGTGCGAGTCTGAGGCGCTTGCTCAGGCTTTTGTCTCTGGATTTTGTATCAGCGATGGCCGTGGAATGTCGGGGAGGAATCATGGGCCATGGTCGAATCTTCCTCTATGAGGATTTGGCCCGATTCCCAATTGCTTTTCGTCAATCTGTGGGATGGGAGGACTCATTTCAGGTTTGTTACCTCAGGTGTCCCACCAAAAGAGGAATTCCAAAGCAAAGCCGTGGGGAAGACTGAAGGGAAAACCCGAACTATGGTTAAAAATTGGGGCCTAGGGACATGGCAAGCCCAATATGCTATATCTTCATCCAGCCACTGAGTGGCCTTACTTGAGGACTGGGCTCAGCTGAGGGTCACAATGTGTGTTTGTGACCAATGTGGCCCGCGAGCATGGGCGGGGCCTCATGGGCCACACTGGTTTCAACGACACTGAACGTTGGACAACATGCCAACCACAAGGTTTCTTGCCATGGTGAAGGAGTTCTGATTTCTGCATCACCTTCAACCTTGGGCACTGATTGGAGATAAGGTCTAGGTTCTGAAACCTGAAAACCGAGTTTGGGAAGAGATGACGTCCTAAGGCCATGGCGGCTGGATTTGCTCAGTGTGCGGCCAGCTGTCTGGGAGGGGCCAGGGGGTCCAGGCTCAGGCTGTGTCAGAAAGGGCATTAGTGACCTGGTCAGCCTATGTATTTGGGGTAATGCCAAGGTCGGTGCAGGTTGATCCTCATTTGGGGTTATTGGGTAGCCCCAGAGGACAATGTTTTTCTTCTGGAGGGCAGGCAGAGTGCTCCATTGTAGTTCTGGATTTCCAAATGAAGGGCTTGTGGGCCAGTAGTCTGACGACAAATGTCTGAGAACACAAGCTAGGCTTAGGTTTCTTGGTGAGGCTATGGCAGGCACAATCTACAGACCTGAATCGAGATCTCGTGCATCTGAAGTCAGGGCGAGGATCAGACGATCGCTCAGGTTGGAGTTTCTGTCCCTGATGGCCCCTTCATGAATGGGTGGGCATCATGAGGCCATGGGGGTTTTCCCACGATGGGAGTTGTGAGAAGCTCCAAACTGCAGAGAGTCTTCTGCAGGACAATTGAGACCTGTTGTTTGGCTCCAGGGCAATGATTCTGAGCAGGGTTCTAAGGATGGATGGCTGGGTAGCCCACCTCGCATTCCAATTGTCTCCTAGCAACAAGACAGGTTAGATCTCCTGGATCTGTGGGCAGCTACCGAGGATGCTGAGTTGAAATGGACACCCCTGGGGATGGGTCCTAATGTGCTTTTGTGTCTATGGAGACCTTAGAATGAAGCGGTGGCACTGGGGCCCTAAAGGGTTCTCCTAAACAGAGGCTTTGACACAGCTCCAACGTGCAAGTTTCCCATGTGTAGATGAGATGTTTTCTGATGGGTGAGTCAAGAAACAGCTATATGCTGTTTTGAAATCCAGGCCTCTGAGGAGAGATGCCTGGAAACCAAAGCAATGGATCTGATTAGTGCCTAGGGGCCTGCTCTTTCCTTTTTACCTCTGGGGACATCTGTCTATGGGTCTGAGTGCAGGTAGGTGCTCATTTGGGCTCAGATTGCCCCTGTTTTTCCTGGGAATCCACCACTTTTGAAATGGATCAGGGACTTTGGAGGTTTATCCTATTAGAAGGGTTGTGACCATAGGAATGGGCACAAACAATTCCCTTGGAGAAGGCAAGTACAGTCCTCAGGTTTGGCTCCAGGGGCCTGAGCCTGTAGGTTGTGTAGGCCAGGGCTGTTTAGACAGTTGTCTGAAAACAAACTCGGCTTAGGTTTGGGGACGTAGGTATGGCAGGCCCGATCTACAAACCATGAGAAGAACTCTTCAGGATATGAAGAAAGTGTGAGTCTGAGTCGCTTGCTCAGGCTTTTGTCTCTGGATTTTGTATCAGCGATGGCCGTGGAATGTCGGGGAGGCCTCATGGGCCATGGACGAATCTTCCTCTCTGAGAATTTGGCCCGATTCCCAATTGCTTTTCGTCAATCTGTGGGATGGGAGGACTCATTTCAGGTTTGTTACCTCAGGTGTCCCACCAAAAGAGGAATTCCAAAGCAAAGCCGTGGGGAAGACTGAAGGGAAAACCCGAACTATGGTTAAAAATTGGGGCCTAGCGGCATGGCAAGCCCAATATGCTATCTCTTCATCCAGCCAATGAGTGGCCTTACTTGAGGACTGGGCTCAGTCTGAGGGTCACAATGTGTGTTTGTGACCAATGTGGCCCGTGAGCATGGGCGGGGCCTCATGGGCCACACTGGTTTCAACGACACTGAACGTTGGACAACATGCCAACCACAAGGTTTCTTGCCATGGGGAAGGAGTTCTGATTTCTGCATCACCTTCAACCTTGGGCAGTGATTGGAGATAAGGTCTAGGTTCTGAAACCTGAAAACCGAGGTTGGGAAGAGATGACGACCTAAGGCCATGGCGGCTGGATGTGCTCAGCGTGCCGCCGCTCTGGAGGGGCCAGGGGCTCCAGGCTCAGGCTGTGTCAGAAAGGGCATTAGTGCCCTGGTCAGCCTATGTATTTGGGGTACAGCCAAGGTCGGTGTAGGTTGATCCTCATTTGGGGTTACTGGGTAGCCCCAGAGGACAATGTTTTTCTTCTGGAGGGCCGGCAAGTGCTGCATTGTAGTTCTGGATTGCCAAACTGGAGGGCTTGTGGGCCAGTAGTCTGACGACAAAAGTCTGAGAACACAAGCTAGGCTGAGGTTTCTGGGTGAGGCCATGGCAGGCACAATCTATAGACCTGAATCGAGATCTCGTACATCTGAAGTCAGGGCAAGGATCAGACGATCGCTCAGGTTGGAGTTTCTGTCCCTGATAGCCCCTTCATGAATGGGGGGGCATCACGAGGCCATGGGTGTTTTCCCACGATCGGAGTTGTGAGAAGCTCCAAACTGCAGAGAGTCTTCTGCAGGACAATTGAGACCGTTGCTTGGCTCCAGGCCAATGATTCTGAGCAGGGTTCTAAGGATGGATGGCTGGGTATCCCACCTCGCATTCCAATTGTCTCCTAGCAACAAGACAGGTTAGATCTCTTGGATCTGTGGGGAGCAACCGAGGACGCTGTGTTGAAATGGACACCCCTAAGGATGGGTCCTAATGTGCTTTTGTGTCTATGGAGACTTTGGAATGAAGAGGTGGCACTGGTGCCCTAAAGTGTTTTCCTAAACAGAGGCTTTGACACAGCTCCAACGTGCAAGTTTCCCATGTGTAGATGAGATGTTTTCTGATGGGTGAGTCAAGAAACAGCTATATGCTGTTTTGAAATCCAGGCCTCTGAGGAGAGATGCCTGGAAACCAAAGCAATGGATCTGATTAGTGCCTAGGGGCCTGTTATTTCCTTTTTACCTCTGGGGACATCTGTCTATGGGTCTGAGTGCAGGTAGGTGCTCATTTGGGCTCAGATAGCCCCTGTTTTTCCTGGGAAGCCACCACTTTTGAGATGGATCAGGGACTTTGGAGGTTTATCCTATGAGAAGGGTTGTGGCCATTGGAATGGGCACACACAATTCCCTTGGAGAGGGCAAGTACAGTCCTCAGGTTTGAATGCAGGGGCCTGAGCCTGTAGGTTGTGTAGGCCAGGGCTGTTTGGACAGTTGTCTGAAAACACAAACTCGGCTTATGTTTCGGGTCATAGGTATGGCAGGACTGATGTACAGACCATGAGGAGAACTCTTCGGGATTTGAAAGAAGGGCTAGTGTGAGGCTCTGCTCTAGTTTTTGTCTCTGGATATCGTGTCACTCATGGTCGTGGAATTTCTGGGAGACTTTATGGGAAATGGACGAGTCTTACTCTCTGGTGGTTTGGCCCCGTCCAAAGAGATTGGGGTCATTCTGTGGGCTGGAAGAAGTCCGTTTTTTTTTTGTTGTTGTTGTTGTTGTTGTTGTTTTCTTTTTTAACCTCAGGTGTCCCACCAAATGAGGGATTCCAGAGTAGAGACCTGGGGAGGGGCCACTGGACAGTCAGAAATCTGGTTAAAAATTGGGGCCTAGTGACATGTCAAGCCCATTATGACATCTAAAGGTCCAGCCACTGAGAGGACTTACTAGAGGACAGGACTCATGCTGACGGTCACAATGCGTGTGTATGCCCTCGTCGCACTCAAGAATGGGCGGGGCCTCAGGGTGAATGCTGGTTTCTCCTACACTGAACGTGCCAACCACAAGGATTCTTGCCATGGGTAAGGAGGAGTTCTGATTTCTGCATCACACTCATCCCTGGACAGTGATTGGAGATAAGGTCTCGGTTCTGAAGCCTGAAACCTGAGGTAGGGAAGAGATGATGACCTAAGGCCATGGCGGGTTTTATGTGTTCAGTGTGCTGTCAGCTTTCTGGCTGTTGGTCAGGAGGTCCGGGCTCAGGTTGTGTTCGACAGTGCATTAGTGCCCAGGTTAGACTATATAATTTGGTTAAAGTCGAGTTCTGTGTAGGTTTACCCTCATTTAAGGTGCCTGGGCAGCTCATGAGGCAATAATTTTTTTTCTACAGGGCAGGCAGAGTGCTGCATTGTGGGTCCGGAATTGCCAAACTTGAGGGCTTCGGGGCCAGGAGTGTGAGGACGGAAGTCTGAGAAGACAAGCTAGACTTGGGTTTCAGGGCGAGGGCACGGCAGGTACCCCCTGCAGATCTGAACCAATATCTCATGCATCTGAAGTCAGGGCGAGGATCAGACGTTGGCTCAGTTTGGAGTTTCTGAGCAAACGGCCGCTTCATGAAGGGAGCGGAATTTCGAGGCCTTGAGGTTTTCCCACGTTGGGAGTTGTGGGATGCCCCCTTCAAGGATTCCTTCTGCGGGACAATTGAGACCTGTTGGACAGCTCCAGGACATCCCATATGGAATGACTCCAGAGCACCGTTCGCGGATGGATGCCTGGGAAGCCCGCCTCACATTCCAATTGTCTCCTAGCAACAAGACAGTTTTGATCTGATGGCTCTGCCGGAGCAACCGGGGTGGCTGAGTTGAAATGGACTTTCCTGAGGATGGGTCCTAATGTGATTTTGTGTCCATGAGGGACTTGGAATGGGGCGGTGGCACCGGGATCCTGAAGTACTCTCCTAAGCTTTGGACATGGCTCCCATGCACAGGTTTCCTTGTGGAGACGGGATGAGTTCTGATGGGTGCCTCAGGAAAACCCCTATGCTCGTATTGGAATCAGGCTTTGAGGACACATGCCTGTAACCCAAAGCAATGGATCCTATTATGGCCTAGGGTCCTGTCTGGTTCAATCTTCTTCTCTGGGGACATCCATCTATGGTATGAGTGCAGGGCGATTATCACCTGGTGTCAGACAGCCCTTGTTTGTTCCGGGCGAACTACACTATTGGGATGGCCTCAGGGACTTTGGAGGTTTCTCCTAATTTGTACTATTTTGGACCATGTAATGGGCAGAATTCCCATGGATTGGTAGGCACAGTCCTAATGTGTGGCTCCAGGGGCCCAGCCTGCAGGGTGGTTGGCCCAAGACTTTGAGGACAGAAGTCTGAAAACACAAACTCAGCTTAGATTTGGGGACGTAGGTATGGCAGGCACGATCTACAAACCATGAGAAGAACTCTTCAGGATATGAAGAAAGTGCTAGTCTGAGGCGCTTGCTCAGGCTTTTGTCTCTGGATTTTGTATCAGCGATGGCCGTGGAATGTAGGGGAGGCCTCATGGGCCATGGACGAATCTTCCTCTCTGAGGATTTGGCCCGATTCCCAATTGCTTTTCGTCAATCTGTGGGATGGGAGGACTCATTTCAGGTTTGTTACCTCAGGTGTACCACCAAAAGAGGAAATCCAAAGCCAAGCCGTGGGGAAGACTGAAGGGAAAACCCGAACTATGGTTAAAAATTGGGGCCTAGGGGCATGGCAAGCCCAATATGCTATCTCTTCATCCAGCCACTGAGCGGCCTTACTTGAGGACTGGGCTCAGCCTGAGCGTCACAATGTGTGTTTGTGACCAATGTGGCCCGCGAGCATGGGCGGGGCCTCATGGGCCACACTGTTTTCAACTACACTGAACGTTGGACAACATGCCAACCACAAGGTTTCTTGCCATGGGAAGGAGTTCTGAATCTGCATCACCTTCAACCTTGGGCAGTGATTGGAGATAAGGTCTAGGTTCTGAAACCTGAAAACCGAGGTTGGGAAGAGATGACGACCTAAGGCCATGGCGGCTGGATGTGCGCAGTGTGCGGCCAGCTGTCTGGGAGGGGCCAGGGGCTCCAGGCTCAGGCTGTGTCAGAAAGGGCATTAGTGCCCTGGTCAGCCTATGTATTTGGGGTACAGCCATGGTCGGTGCAGGTTGATCCTCATTTGGGGTTACTGGGTAGCCCCAGAGGACAATGTTTTTCTTCTGGAGGGCCGGCAGAGTGCTGCATTGTAGTTCTGGATTGCCAAACTGGAGGGCTTGTGGGCCCGTAGTCTGACGACAAATGTCTGAGAACACAAGCTAGGCTTAGGTTTCTGGGTGAGGCGTTCCAGTGAATCCTAGGAGCATGTCAGGTTCAATCTTCTGTCTGAGGACCATTGACTTGGATATCAGCCTGGATGTAGGTGATACGGTGTGTCAGACTGTGCATTTGCGTCCAGAGTGGCCTCCAATATTGGGCTGGGCTTAGGGGCCTTGCAGGTTTCTCCTAATCTAGAGGGTTTGTTTAATAGTGACAATCACAGTTTCCTTTGGGAAGACAGGTACAATCCCGTGGTGTGGCTCCAGTTATCACAAACTGGAGGGCATGTGAGCCATGGTTTTGGGAGGGAAGTCTGAAAACACAAACTTGGGTTAGGGTTAGTGGCAAGGTTATCACAGGCCCAATGCATAGACATGGATGGCAGCTCTTCAGGAACTGTTAATCGGGTGACTCAAAGGCAGAATCACAGGCTTTTTTCTCTGTATTGTGTGCAGGATGGCCTCAGAATGCAGTTGTGGCCTCATGGGTCCATGGGAGATTTTTCCTCTCTAAGGATCCTGGTGGCTCCCAATAGTTGGTGGCTTTTTCGGGGAAGGGAAGAGTGCTGTTTTTCATGTTAGGGGTGCCCCAAAATATGGATTCCAGAGACGGACTCTGGGTTTGGTCCCCTGGAAAATCCCACCAAGTGTTAGGATTTGGGCCTAGTGGCTTACCAGGCCTGCATTCAGGATCCTGGAGGTGCAACTGAGAGGGCTTGTTTGAAATCATTCTCAGGCTGAGGGTCACAATACTTGCTTATGCCCAGGTGGCCCTCATTAGTGGGCGTGGTCACATTGGCCATGCAGCTGGCTCCCACTTTGAGGGTTGGACAACCATCCCAACAGCCAGAATCCTGCCATGGGGAAAGAGGAGTTCTCTATAGTGCTTCAGGTTCCCCCATTAGCGGGGATTCCAGCAAAGGTCTGGGGACAGAGGCCTGAATACCAAGGATGGGTAAAGATGATGGACATGGGCCATGGCCAGTATCAAATCGTGGATATTGGCCCCGATCACTGGGTGGCTGACACGAGGTCTTGGCTCAGGCTCTGTCCGACACAGCACTAGTGCCCAGGGCAGCCTATAAATTGGGGTTCCCTCAAGTGCCGAGCAGATTGATCCTCATGTATGGTTTCTGGGCAGACTCACCAGGCCATTCTTGTTTGTAAGGGGAAGGCAGAATGCTGCTTTGTGGCTCTAGAATTCACTATCAATAGGGCTTGTGGACCAGGAGGCTGAGGATGGAATTGTAAACCTAAGCTATGGTTACATTCTGTATCAAGCAAAAGGAATTTCCAGTGTGCAATGTTTGAATCCCATATTCAGCACTTGAGTGAGGGTGGATGTCAGATATTTGCTCATGCTGGAGTTTGTGTCTATGATGACACAAAAATGGAGGGGTGGCGTCAAGAGGTTATGGAGGATTTCCCAATCTGGTGTTTTTGAGATGCTCCAAACAGCAAGGTTTCCTTCTACCAGACAGGGGCAGTCTGATTTGTTTCCTCCATGGTTCCCCATGTCGAAAGATCGGATAACATAGATCTCCCACATGGGTGACTGGAAAGCACACCTTCATTGACCATGACAGCGAAGGAACATGGCATCTGGTGGCTTTGAGGCGAAGAAATAAAGACTGGATTGGACATGGAACCTCATGAAGATGGGTCAAAATGTTGGTTTGTTACCAGGGAGATCTTAGAATGTGCTGGTGGTTAATGGGCCATGCAGGATTCATCTAGCCTGAGGATTTGACACAGGCCCAAGAGCCCGGATTGCTTCTGGGGGCAGGAGATATTCTGTTGTGGGGCTCAGCGGCCATATGTTGTATCATAAATTGGTAATCCAGAACAGGTCTCTGAGGACAGAAGCCTGAAAACCTAATAAAGGGTTTGAATGAGGCCCTAGGGGAATGTCATTCAATCTTCTGACTCAGGATCATTGACTCTGGTGTCTGACTGGATGCAGGTGATGAGGGTGTTTCCGACTGTGCATTTGTGTCCAGAGTGGCATCCAATACTAGGGTTGGCTCAGGTTCCTTGCAGGTTTCTACTTATATGGGGTTTTTGGACAACTGTGATGGGCAGTTTCCTTGGGGATTGCAGGAACTGTCCTGTGGTGTGACTCCAGAGACCCCATCCTGGAGGACATGTGCGCCATGATTTTGAGAGAGAAGTCTGCAAACACAAACTTAGGTTAGGGTTAGTGGCAAGGTGATCATAGTCCCAATCCATAGACCAGGAGGGCAGCAAGTCTGGAACTGTAAATCACGTAACTCAAAGGTGGTAGCACAGGTAATTGTATCTGGATTTAATTTCCAGAATGGCCTTTATTGCAGGTGTTGTCTCAAGGGTCCATGGGAGATTTCTCCTCTCAAGGATCCTGGCGGTTCTCAATAGGTTGTTGGATTTCTCAGGGAAGGGATGAGTACTGTTTTCCAGCTTAGGCGTGCCCCAAAACAGGCATTCCAGAGATGAGCTCTGGGTCTAAGTGCTTGGAAAATCCCACCAAGGGTTAATATTTAGGCCTAGGGCCATACCAGGCCTGCAATGCGGGATCCTGGAGGTGCAACTGAGAGCGTTTGTTTGAAAGTATGGTCAAGCTGAGGGTCCCAATGCCTGCTTGTGCCCCGGAGGCCATCAGGATTGGGCGATGTCTACTCAGCCATGCAGCCAGTTCCCATTCCTAGGGTTGGACACCCATCCAAAAGCCAGGATTCCTGCCATGGCGAAGGATGAATTCTCTATTGTGCTTCAGGTCCCCCCATTGGTAGGGATTCCAGCTAAGATCTAGGGGACAGATGCCTGAATACCAAGGATGGGTAGTAATGACAGCCCTGGGCCATGGCCGGTCTCACATGGTTAATGTGGGCCCCACCCTCTGGGTTGCTGACACGAGGTAGGGGCTCAGGCTCTGTCAGACACAGCACTAGTGGCTAGGGCAAACTATAAATAGGGGTTCCCTCCTGGGCTGAGTATATTGATCTTCATGTGCAGTTTATGGGCAGACTCACCAGGTCCTTCTATCTATGAAGAAGGCAGAATGTTGCATTGTGGCTCCAGAATTCCCTATCAAGAGATATGGCAGACCAGTAGGGTGAGGATGAAATTGTAGTCTGAAGCTAGGCTTAAATTCATTGCAAAGCGAAAGGCAGTTCCAGTGTGCAGCAGCTGATTCCAATATCAGCGCCTGAATATGGGCGGATGTCAGATGTTTGCTCAGGCTGGAGTTTGTGTCTACGATGACCAACAAATGGAGAGGTGGCGTCAAGAGGCCATGGAGGATTTCCCACCCTGGGGCTCAGGGGCCATAATTTGTATCATAAGTTGGTATTCCAGAAGAGGCCTCTGAGGACAGGTGCCTGAAAAGTTAATCCCTCTTCCAATGAGGTCCTAGGGCCATGTCAGGTTCAATTATCTGACTCAGGACCATTGATTTGGGTGTCTGCCTGGATGGAGGTGATCAGGGTGTTTCAGACTGTGCATTGGCATCCAGAGCAGCCTCCAATATTGGGATGTGCTCAGGAGCCTTCCGGGTTTCTCCTAATCAGGAGGGTTTGGTCAACTGTGATGGACCCAGTTTCCTTGGGGATGGCAAGCACAGTCTTGTGGTGTGACTCTAGGGGCCCCATCCTGGAGGACATGTGAGCTATTGTTTTTAGAGAGAGATCTGCAAACACAAACTCGGGATAAGGTTAATGGAGAGGTGTTCACAGTCCCAATCCAAAGATCTGGAGGGCAGCACGTCAGGAACTGTAAATCAGGTGACTCGAAGCCAGTAGCACAGTCTCTTGTATCTGGATAGCATATCCACGCTGGCCTCGGAATACAGGTGTGGACTCATGGGACCATGGGAGATTCTTCTTCTCAAGGATCCTGGGGGATCCCATTAGTTTGGTGGCTTTCTCAGGGAAGTGAAGAGTGCTGTTTTCCATCTTAGGGGTGCCTCAAAACAGGGATTCCAGTGACGGGCTCTGGGTATGTGCACATGGAACATCCCACGATGTGTTAGGATTTGGGCTTAAGGGCATATCAGGCCTGCAATGCAGGATCCTGGAGGTGCAACTAAGAGCATTTTTTTGAAGGCTTGATCAAGCTGAGGGTTACAATGGCTACTTGTGCCCAGGGCAGCCCTCATGAGTGGGCATTGTCTCCTTGGCCATGCAGCTGGCTCCCACTTTGAGGTTTGGACACTCATATCAACAGCCAGGATTCCTACCATGGGGAAGGAGGAGTTCTCTATTGTGCTTTAGGTTACCCCATTGGTAGGGATTACATAAAAGGTCTGGGGACAGGTGCCTGAATACCAAGGATGGGTAGAGATGATGGACTTGGGCCCTGGCCAATCTCACATGCTGGATATGGGCTCATATCTCTGGGTGCCTGAAACTAGGTCTTGGCTCAGGCTCTGTCAGACACAGTACTAGTACTAGTGCCCAGGACAGCCTATAAATCAAGGTTCCATCGAATGCCAAGTAGATTGATCCTCATGTGGAGTTTCTGGGAAGATTCACCAGGCCCTATTTCTTTCTAGTGGGAATGGAGAATGTTGCCTTGTGGCTCCAAATTCCCTCTCTAGAGGGCTTGCAGACCAGGAGGCTGAGGATGGAATTCTAAACCCAAGCTATTGTTAAATTCAGTGTCAAGTGAAACGCAGTTCCAGTGTGCAGTAGTGGAAAAGAAAATGCAGAATCTAAATAACGGCAGATTTCAGATGTTTTCTCATGCTGGAGTTTTTGTCTATGATGACTGACAAATGGAGGGGTTGTGTCAAGGGCCATGGAGGATTTCTCCTGCTGGTGCTTCTGAGATGCTCCAAACAGAGGGTTCCCTTCTACTGGTCAGTGGCAGTCTGGTTTGTTTGCTCCAGGGTCCCACATGTGGAAAGAATAAGTAGAAGAGCACTCCCACATGGATGCCTGGAAAGCACACCTCCACTGACCATATCAGGTGAGGAACATGGCAGGTTCATTCTGGTGGCTCTGGGGCGAATTACCAAGGACTTGAAGTGACATGGAATCTCATGAAGATGGATCACAATGCTGTTTGTTTGTTACCAGAGAGATCTTAGAATGTGCTGGGGGCTAAGGGGCTGTGCATAATTCATATACCCCGACCCTTGACACAAGTTGAAGAGCACGAATTCCATCTGGGGACAGGAGATATTCTATTGTGGGGTTCAGGGACCAATCTTCTGACTCAGGACCATTTACTTGGGTGTCTTCCTGGATGGAGGTGATCAGGGTGTTGCACACTGTGCATTTGTGTCCAGAGTGGCCTCCAATATTGGACTGGGCTCAGGGGACTTGCAGGTCTCTCCTAATCTGGAGGGTTTGGGCAACTGTGATTGACACAGTTTCATTGGGGATAGCAGGATCTTTCCTGTGGTGTGGCTACAGAGACCCATCATAGAGGGCATGTGAGCCATGGTTTTGGGAAAGAAGTCTGCAAACACAAACTTGGGGTAGGGTTAATGGCGAGGTGATCACAGGCCCAATGCGTAGGTCTCTAGGGCAGCTCGTCTGGAACTGTAAACCAGGTGATTCGAAGGTGGTAGCACAGTCTCTTGTATCTGGATTGTGTGTCCTGGATGGCCTCGGAATGAAGGTGTGGTCTTATGGAGCCCTGGGAGATTTTTCCTCTCTACGCATCCTGGCAGCTCCTAATAGTTTTCTCAGGGAAGGGAAGAGTGCTGTTTTCCATCATAGGGGTGCTTCAAAACAGAGATTCCAGAGACGGGCTCTGGTTATGTTGGCATGGAAAATCCCACGAAGTGTTAGGATTTGGTCCTAAGGGCATACCAGGCCTGCGATGTGGGACCCTGCAGAAACAACTGAGAGCATTTGTTTGAATGCATGCTAAGGTTGAGGGACACAATGCCTGCTTTGGATCAGGCGGCCCTTATGATTGGGCGTTGTCTCATTGGCCATGCACCTGGTTCTAATTCTGAGGGTTGGGCACCCATAGCAACAGCCAGGCTTCCTGCCATGGGGAAGGAGGAGTTCTCAATTGTGCTTCAGGTTCCCCAACTGGTAGGGATTCCAGCAAAGGTCTGGGATAGTTGCCGGAATACCAAGGATGGGTAGAGATGACTGGGCCATGGCCAGTCCCACATGCTGGATAAGGGCCCCACACTCTGGGTGGCTGACACGAGGTTGGGGCTCAGGCTCTCTCAGACACAGCGCTAGTGGCCAGCGCAAAGTATAAATCGGGGTTCCCTCGAGGGCCAAGTAGATTGATCTTCATGGGGAGTTTCTGGGCAGACTCACCAGGCCCTTCTTCTTTCTATGGGGAAGGCAGAATGTTGCGTTTTGTCTCCCTAATTCCCTCTCAAGAGGACTTGCAGTCCAGTAGGGTGAGGATGGAATTGTAAAACCAAACTATGCAAGAATACAGTGTCAAGTGAAAGGTATTTCCAGTGTGCGTGACTGATTCGAATATCCAGCACCTGAGTAAGAGCAGATGTCAGATGTTTGCTCATGCTGGAATTTGTGTCTATGATGACTAACAAATGGAGGGTTGGCATCAAGAGAATGTGGAGGACTTCCCAGGCTGGGGCTTGTGAGATGCTCCAAACAACCAAGGTTTCCTTCAACCTGACAGGAGCAGTCTTATTTGTTTGCTCTAGGGTTCCCTATGTGGAATTTTTGTGTAGCAGAGAACTACCTCTTGGATGCCTAGAAAGCACACGTCCATTGACCTTTGTACCTGAGGAACATGGCAGATTCGTTTCATGGCTCTTGGGCAAAGTACCAACACCTTGAGTTGGCATCAAGTCTCAGGAAGTTGGGTCACAATGCTGGTTTGTTACCAGGGAGACCATAGAAGGTGCTGGGGCTAATGGGTCATGCAGGATCCATCTACCCTGAAAGTTGGACATAGATCCAAGAGCACATTTTCCTTCTGGAGACAGGAGATGTTCTGTTGTGGGAATCAGGGACCACATGTTGTATCATAACTTGGTATTCCAGAACAGGACTCTGAGAACAGATGTCTGAAGACCCAATCTAGGGTTCCAGTGAAGTCCTAGGGGCATGTCAGGCTCAATCATCTGACTCAGAACCATTGACTTGGCTTTCTGCCTCGATGGAGGTGCTCAGGGTGTTTCAGACTGCACGTTTGCATCCAGAGCAACCTCCAATATTGGGGTGGGTTCAGGGGCCTGGCAGGTTTCTCCTAATCTGGAGGGTTTGGACAACCTGATGGGCACAGTTTTCTTGGGGATGGCAGGAACTTTCCTGTGATGTGGCTTGAGGGACCACATCTTGGTGGGCATGTAAGCCATGGTTTTGGGAGAGAAGTTGGCAAACACAAACTGGGGTTAGGGTTAGTGTCGAGATGATCACAGGCCCAATGCATAGACATGGAGGGCAGCTCGTCAGGAAATGTAAATAGGATGACTCGAAGACGGTAGCAAAGACTTTTCTCTCTGGATTGTGTGGACAGGATGGCCTCGGAATGCAGGTTTGTTTTCATGGGTCCATGGGAGATTTTTTCTCTCTAAGGATCCTGGCGGCTCCCAATAGTTTGGTGCCTTTCTCAGGGAAGGGAAGAGTGCTGTTTTCCATCTTAATGGTGCCCCAAACAGGGATTCTGAGACGGACTCTGGGTCTGGGCTCCTGGAAAATCCCACCAAGGGTTAGGATTTGGGCCTAGGGGCATACCAGACCTGCAATGCTGGTACTGGAGGAGCAACTGAGAGTGTTTGTTGGAAAACATGCTCAGGCTGAGGATCAACATGCCTGCCTGTGCCCAGGTCGGCCCTCAGGAGTGGGCATGGTCTCCTTGGCCATGCAGCTGGCTCCCACGCTGAGGGTTGGACAACCAATATTCCTGCCATGGGGAAGGAGGTGTTCTCTATTGTGTTTCAGGTTCGCCATTGGCAGGAATTCCAGCAAAGTTTGGGGGACAGATGACTGGATACCAAGGATGGGTACAGATGATGGCCCAGGGCCATGGCCGATCTCTCATGCTAAATATGGGCCCTCACCTCTGGGTGGCTGACACGAGGTCGGGGCTTAGACTCTGTCAGACACAGCACTAGTGGTCAGGGAAATCTATTAATCAGGGTTGCCTCGTGGTCTGAGTAGATTCATCCTCATGTGAGTTTTCTGGGCAGACTCAACAGGTCCTTCTTCTTTCTATGTGGAAGGCAGAATACTGCGTTGTGGCTCCAGAATTCCCTATCAAGAGATATTGTGGACCAGTGTGGTGAGGATAGAATAGTAATACAAAGCTATGGTTAAGTTCAGTGAAAAGCAAAAGGCAGTTCCAGTGTGCAGCTGCCGTTTCGAATATCCAGCACCTGAGTAAGGGTGGATGTCAGATGTTTGCTCACACTGGAGTTTGTGTCTGTGATTACCCACAAATGGAAGGGTGGCGTCAAGAGGCCATGGAGGATTTCCCATGCTGGGGCTTGTGAGATGCTCCAAATAGCAAAGTTTCTTTCTACCGGACAGGAGAAGTCTGGTTTGTTTTCTCTGGTTTCTCCATGTGGAAAGTTTTGTAGCAGAGAACCCCACAGGGATGCCTGGAAATCACCCCTCAATTGACCATTGCACCTGAGGAACATGGCAGGTGCATTCTGTTGGCTCTGGGACAATATATCGAGACCTTAAGTTGACATGGAGTCTCATGAAGATGGGGCACAATGATGGTTTGTTACCAGGAATATCAGAATGTGCTGGTTGCTAAGGGGCCATTCAGGATCCAAATACCCTTAGGGTATGACACAATTCCAGGAGCATGGCTTCCTTTTTGGGGAGGATATATTCTGTTCTGTGGCTCAGGGACTATATATTTTATCATAAGTTGATATTCCAGAGCAGGCCTCTGATGACAGATACCTGTAAACCTAATCTAGTGTGCCAATGAAGTCCTCGGGGCATGTCAGGTTCAATCTTCTGACTCAGGAGCATTGACTTGGGTGTCTGCCTGTATGGAGGTGATCAGGGTGTCTCAGACTGTGCATTTGTGCCCAGAGCGGCCTCCATTATTTGGCTGCGCTCAGGGGCCTTGCAGGTTTCTCCTAATCTAAAGGTATCGGGCAAAAGTGATGGGCACAGTTTCCTTGAGGATCTCATGCACAGTCTTGTGGTGTGGCTTCAGATGCCAGAACCTGGAGGTCATGTGAGCCATGGTTTTAGGAAGGAAGTCTGCAAACACAAACTCAGTTTAGGTTAATGGCAAGGTGATTGCAGGCCCAATGCATAGACCTGGAAGGCAGCTCGTCAGGAACTGTAAATCCGATGACTCAAAGGTGATAGCACATGATATGTATCTGGATTGTATGTCCAGGATGGCCTCGGAATGCAGGTGTGTTCTCATGGGTCTATGGCAGATTTTTCCACTCAAGGATCCTGGTGGCTACCAAGAGTTTGGTGACTATCTCGGGGAAGGGAAGAGTGCTGTTTTCCATCTTAAGGGTCCCCCAAAATAGGGATTCCAGAGATGGGCTCTGTGTCTGGGCCCCTGTAAAATCCCACCAGGGTTAGGATTTGGGCCTAGGTGTGTACTAGGCCTGCAATTCGGGATCCCAGAGATGCAATTGAGAGCGTTTGGTTGAAAGCATGCTCAGGCTGAGGTCACAATGCCTGCTTGTGCCCGGGGAAGCCATCATGAGTGCACATGGTCTCCTTGGCCATGGAGCTGCCTTCCACTTTGAGGGTTGAGCAACTATCCCAACTGTCAGAATACCTTCCATGGGGAAGGAGGAGTTCTCTATTGTGCTTCAGGTTCCCCCAATGGCAAGGATTTCAGCAAAAGTGTGGGTACAGATGCCTGAATACCAAGAATAGAAGAGAAGACAGACTTGGGCCATAGCTGGTCTCACATGCTGTATATGGGCCCTGATCTCTCAGTGGCTGACACTAGGTCCTGGCTCCGGCTATGTCAGACACAGCACTAGTGCCCAGGGCAGCCTATGAATCAGGGTTCCGTCTAGCACCGAGAAGATTGACCATCATATGGAGTTTCTGGGCAGACTCTCCAGGCCCTTTTTCTTTCTATGGGGAAGGCAGAATATTGTGTTGTAGCTCCAGAATTCCCTCACAATAGGGATTGTGGACCAGTAGGCTGAGGATGGAATTGTAAACCCAAGCTATGGCTTAATTCAGTCAAACTAAAGGCAGTTCCAGTGTGCAGCGATCGAATTGAAATCCAGCACCTGAGTAAGGGCAGATGTCAGATGTTTGCTCATGCTGGAGTTTGTGTCTATGATGACTGACAAATGGAGTGGTGGCTTCAAGAGGAAATGGAGGATTTCCCACGCTGGGGCTTGTGAGATGCTCCAAACAGAAGGTTTCCTTCTACCGGACAGGGGCATTTTGTTTTTTTGTCTCAAGGGTCCCAGCCAATTGCAAAGTTTGTGTAGCAGAGCACCCCCGTATGGTTGCCTGGAAACCACACCTCCACTGACCATTGCAGCTTAGGAACATGGCAAGTTCATTCTGGTGGCTCTGGGGCGAAGTACTAAGGGCTTATTTCTACATGGAATGTCATGAATATGGGTAACAATGCTGTTTTGTTACCTGGGAATTCTTAGCCTGTCATCTGTACACATCCTTGGTATTAAGGCAACTTTCCACAGACCTTTCCTGTAACCCTGCCAATGGGGGAACCTGAAGCACAATAGAGAACTCCTCTTTCCATTTCAGGAAGCCTGGCTGTTGCAATGGGTGTCCAACCCTCAAAGTGGGATCCAGCTATATGGCCAATGAGACTACGCCCTCTCCTGAGGGCCCCCCTGGGCACAAAGAGGCATGATGACCCTCAGCCTGAGCATGCTTTCAAACAAGCCCTCTCTGTTACACCATTAGGATCCTGTATTGCAGGCCTGGAATGCCCCTAGGCCCAAATCCTAACACTTGGTGGGATATCCGGGCACCCAGACCCAGAGCCCGTCTCTGGAATCCCTGTTTTGGCATAAGCCTAAGTTGGAAAACAGCATTCTTCCCTGTTTTGGAGCACCCCTAAGATGGAAAAGAGCACTCTTTTCTTCTCTGAAAAACCACCAATCTATGGAGATCCACCAGGATCCTTAGAGAGGAAAAGTCTCCCATTGAACCATGAGACCACGTCTACATTCAGAGCCCATCCTGGACACACAATCCAGATAGAAAAGCCTGTGCTACCAGCTTTCAGTCACCCTAATTACAGTTCCTGACGTGATGCCTTCTAGGTCTATGCATTGGACCTGCGATCACCTTGCCACTATCCCTGACCCAAATTTGTGTTTGCAGACTTCCCTCCCAAAACCATGGCTCTCATATCCTCAAGGAGGTGGTCTCTGAAGCCTTACCACAGGACTGGGCCTGCCATCCCCAAGGAAACTGTGCCCATCACAGTTCCCCAAAGCCTCCAAGTTAGGAGAAACCTGCAAGGCCCCTGAGCCCACCCCAATATTGGAAGTGGCTCTGGATGCAAATGCACAGTCTGAAACACCCTGATCACCTACATCCAGTCAGACAACCATATCAATGGTCCTTAGTAAGAAAATTGAACCTGATGGGCACCAAGGACATCATTGGATCTCTAGATTAGGTTGCCAGCATCAATCCTCAGAGGCCTGTTCTTGAATACCAAGTCAGGATACAACATATGTACCCTGAGCCACAAAACAGAACATCTCCTCTCCCAAGATGGAAACTGTGCACATCGACCTGTGCCAAACCCTCAGCGTGGCCCATAGTGACCAATACATTCTAAGACCTCCCTTGTAACAAACCAGTTTTGGGACACATCTGTAAGAGATTCCAAGTCAACTCAAGGCCTTGGTACTTGGCACCAGAACCACCAAAACGAACCTGTCATGTTCCTCAGCTGCAATGGTCATTGGACGTGTGCTTTCCAGTCATCCATGCGGGAGGGCTCTGCTACGCAAACTTCCACTTGAGGGACCCTGGAGGAAAAAAAAAACAGACTCCTCCTGTCCATTAGAAGGAAACCTTGTTGTTTGGAGCATCTCACAATCTTAAGCGTGGGTAATCCTCCATTGCCTCCTGAAGCCACCCCTCCATTAGTCGTCATCCTAGACACAAACTCCAGTGTGAGCAAATATCTGACATCTGCCCTTACTCAGGTGCTGGATATCTCGTATAAGCTGCTGCACATTGAAACTGACTTCCGCTTGGCACTCAATTTAAGCATAGCTGGTGTTTACAATTGCATTCTCACCCTATTTGTCCCCAAACCCTCTTGATAGGGAATTCTGGATCCATAAGGCAGCATTCTGCCTGCCCCACAGAAAGAAGTGCTTCGTGAGTCTCGCCAGAAACCCTACATGAGGATCAATTTACTCGGCCCTGGAGAGAACCCCAATATATAGACTTCTCTGGCCACTAGTGCTGTGTCTGACACAGCCTGAGCCCAGACCTCGTGTCAGCAACCCAGAGAGCGGAGCCCATATCCAGCATGTGAGAACGACCATGGCCCAAATCTGTCATCTCTATGCATCCTTGGTATTCAGGCATCTGTCCCCAGACCTTTGCTGTAATCCCTGCCTATGGGGGAACATGAAGCACAATAGATATTTCCTCCTTCCCCATGGCTGGAAACCTGGACATTGGAATGTGTGTCCATCCCTCAGTGTGGGAGCCAGAAAATGGACAATGGGACCACGCCCACTCCTGAGGGCCACCCTGAGCACAAACAGGCATTGTAATGCTCAGCCTGAGCATGTTTCCAAACAAGCCCTCTCAGTTGCACCACCAAGATCCTGCATTGCAGGCCTGGTCTGCCCATAAGCCCAAATCCCAACCCTTGGTGGGATTTTCCAGGCGCCTAGACCCAGAGCCCATCTCTGGAATCTCTGTTTTGGGGCACACCTAAGATCGAAAATAGCAGTCTTCCCATACCAAAAAGTCATCAAAATATTGGGAGCCGCCTGTATCCTTATAGGAAAAATCTCCCATGGACCCATGAGGCCACAGCTACATTCTGACGTCACCCTAGACACACAATCCAGATATAAAAGCCTGTGCTTCCGCCTTCGGGTCATTCCAGTTACTGTTCCTGACGAGTAGCCTTCCAGGTCTACACATTGCCCTGTGATAACCTAGCCACTAAACCTAACCCAAGTTTGTGTTTGCAGACTTCCCTCCCAGAACCATGGCTCACATGCCCTCCAGGGTGGAGTCCCTGGAGCCACACCACAGGACTGTGCTTGCCATCCCCATGGAAATTGTGCATGTCAGTTAACCAAACCCTCCAGAGTTGGTTGAAACATTCAAGGCCCCTGTAGCCACCCCAATATTGGAGGTTACTCTGGACATAAGTGCACAGTCTGAAACGCCCTGATCACCTACATCCTGGCAGACACCCAAGTCAACTGTCCTAAGTCTGAAGATTGAACCTCTCATGCCCCTGGGACTCATTGGAACCCTTGATTAGGTTGTCGGGCATCTGTCTTCAGAGGCCTGTTCTTGAATAGGAACTTATGATACGGCATGTGGTCCCTGAGCCACAAAACACTACATCTCCTGTCCCCAGAAGGTAACCGTGCTCTTCGACCTGTGTTAAACCCTCAGGGTAGGAGAATCCTGCAGGCACCTTAGCCACCAACACATTCTAAGATCTACGTGGTAAAAAAAAAACCAGCATTGTAACCCATCTTCAAGAGATTCCATGTCAACTCAAGACCTTGGTGCTTCGCCCCAGAAGCACCGTAAAGAACCTGCATGTTCCTCAGCTGCATTGGTCAATGGAGGTGTGCTTTCCAGGCATCCATGTGGAAGGGCTCTGCTACCCATACTTTTCACATGGGGGGCCCTGCAGAAAACATACCAGACTCTAACTGTCCAGTAGAAAAAAAAACCTTGCTGTTTGGAGCATCTCACATGCATCAGCCTCTTGATGCCACTCCTCCATTCGGTCATCAGAGACACAAACTCCAGTGTGCGTAAACATCTGAAATCCACCTTTACTCAGGTGCTGGATATTTCATTTGTTGGCCACGATAGATACAAACTCTATCATGAGCAGACATCTGACCCTCGCCTGTACTCAGATGCTGGAGATCTCGAAAAAAACCACTGCACATTGGAACGGCCATGTTCTCGGCACTGAGATTAAGCATAGATTGTGTTTTCTGCCTTCTGTTCTCACACTCCTCGCCTAAAGTCCCCCATATTGGGAATTTGGGAGCCACAATGCAGCCTTCTGCCTGCCCACCAGAAAAAAGAGGTGCCCTATGGGTCTGCGTGAAACTCCATATAAGGTTCCACCAGCACAGCCCTCTATAGCACCACAATATCATAGGCCACCTTGTGAACTAATGCTCTGTCTGACACAGCTCGAGCCCCGACCTCCTGGTAGCCACCTAGATAGCGGGACCCATATCTGGCAGGTGTGACCTGCCTTGACCTGAGTCCTTCATCTCAAACCAACCTGGTTATTCACGTACCAGTCCCAGAACATAGCTCAAATTACTGTGCATGGGGGAATCTGAAGCACAAAAGAGTACTCCTCCTTCCTCATAGAAGGAAAATTAAATGTTGATATGGTGGTCCAACCCTCATATTGGGATCCAGGTGCATGGAACAAGAGCCAATGCCCACTCAGGATGGGCATCTGGGCACAAACAGGCATTGTGACCCTTACCCTGAGACCCATTTCCAACAAGTCTCCATGGGAGCTGAACCAAAGCCCCACAGAGCCAGGCAGTCAAGCCTCTAGGCCCAAATACTAAGCCTTTGTAGGGTTATCCAGGCACAGGGACCTATAACCCATCTCTGGAATCCCTGTGTTGACGGGAACCGTGAAACAGTAAACCACGCTCTCTCCTTCTCAGTGAGACACCAAACTCTTGGGTGCTGGGCAGAATCCCCAGAGAGGTAGAATATTCCATGGACACATGAGGACACACCACCATTCCAAGGCCATCCTAGACACAATCCAGACAGAAAAGCCTTTGCTCCTGCCTCCCAGCCACACGAATTTCAAATCCTGAGGAGCTGCCCTCAGCGTCTGCAGATCGGGGCTGCCATCACCTCCCTCCTAATTGATACACAATTTTGTGTCTGAAGACTTTGGTCCCAGAGCCCTTAACCACATTCCCTGCAGGATGGGGCTGACAGAACCACACTACATCACTGGGCCTGATCTCTGGATGAAATTCTGCCGTCTCAGTTGCACAAACCCTCCAGATTAGGAAAAGACTGCAAGGCCCCTGAGCCCACCCCAATTTCATAGGCCACTCTGGAAAAAATGCACAGTCTGACACAGCCTGAGCATCTACCTCCAGGAAGACTCACAGGTCAAAGTCCCTAAGTCCGAAGGTTGAGGATGGCATGCCCCTACAACCTCATAAGAACCCTAGCCTAGATATTCAGGCCTCTGTGCCCAGAGGCCTGGTCTTGAAATCCAACATATGATCCGACATGTGGTCCCTGAGCCATACAAGAGAACCCCTCCTGTCCTGAGAAGGGAACCTGGCTCCTGGGAACTGGGTCTAACCCTCAGGTAGGAGAATCCTGCATGGCCACAGACCCACAACCACATTCTTTTTTTTTATATAGATTTTATTTATTTATTTGACAGAGAGAGATCACAAGTAGGCATAGAGGAAGGCAGAGAGAGAGAGAGGAAGAAGCAGGCTCCCTGCTGAGCAGAGAGCCCGATGCGGGACTCAATCCCAGGACCCTGAGATCATGACCTGAGCCGAAGGCAGCGGCTTAGCCCAGTGAGCCACCCAGGCACCCTCACCACCACATTCTAAGGTCTCCCTGGACACCAAGCAGCATTGTGACTCATTAGACTGAGAACATCCGTCAACTTAGATCACTTGGAAATTTGAACAAAAACCAGCAGATCAAGCCTGCAATGTTCCTCAGCTGCAATGGTCATGCAAGGAAGACTTCCCAGGCCCCCATTCAGAGACCTCTGCTGTCGAATCTTTCTATATGGGGGACCCTGGAGCCTTGTAAGCGGACTTCCCCTGTCCCACAGTAGGACACCTTGCTGTTTGGAGCAGCTCACAAGGTCCTGCTTGGGAAAATCTCCAAGAACTCTTGAGGCCACCCCACAATTCGTTGACCATCATGGATGCAAACCCAGCGTGAGCAGACATCTGACCCTCGCCCATACTCAGGTGCTGGAAATCTCGAAACAACCACTGCACAATGGAATGGTCCTGTGGTCGGCACTGAGCTTATCCGTGGCTTGTGTTTTCAGACTTCTGTCTTCACACTCCTCGCCTACAAGCCCTCCATATTGGGAATTCTGAAGCCACAGTGCAGCTTTCTGCCTGCCCACCACAAAGAAGAAGTGCCCTATGGGTCTTCGCAGAAACCCACATGAGGATCCTCCTGCACGGCCCTCAATGGCACCCCAATATAATAGACCGACCTCTGCATAAATTGTCTGTCTGACATCGCCTGATCCCCGACCTCCTGTCAGCCACCCAGATAGTGGGCCCCATATCCTCCAGGTGGGTCCAACCTTGGCCCGAGGCCATCATCTTGAAGCAACCTGGATATTCAGGTACCTGTCCCAGACTTAGCTCAAATTCCTGCCCATAGGGGACTCGGAAGCACAAAAGAGTGCTCCTCCTTCCCCATGGCCAGAAAACTGAATGTTGAGATGGCTGTACAACCCTGAGTGGGAACCAGGTGCATGGTCCATGAGACCACGCCTACACAGGATGGGCAGCTGGGCACAAACAGGCATTATGACCCTGAGAATGAGACCCCTTTCCAAAGATCCCCCTTGGGATCTGGACCAGGAACCCAACTCGAAGCTTTGGTTAAGTTTTCCCAGTGTCTGGACCCAGAAACAATCTCTGGAATCCCTGTTTGGACAGGATCCCAGAGATGGAATACAGTCTTTTCCTCTTCCCCAGAAAGAAATCAAACTCTTGGGTGCCAAGCAGAATCACCAGAGTGGAAGAATATCCCATGGACACATGAGGTCACCCCTCCATTTAGTGGCCATCCTAGACACACAATCCAGACAGAAAAGCCTGTGCTCCTCCCTCCCAGCCACCTGAATTTCAAATCCCGAGGAGCTTCCCTCAGGGTCTTCAGATTTGGACTGCCATCACCTCACTCCTATCTCTTATCCGAGGTTGTGTCTAAAGTCTTTGGTCCCAAAGTCCTGACACACATGACCTCCAGGATGGGGCCTCGAGAAACACATTACATCACTGGCCCTGCTCTCCTGAGGAAACCCTGCCCATCTCAGTTTCCCAAAATGTCCAGATTAGGAGAAAACTGCAAGGCCCCTGACTGCACCCCAATATCATAGGCCACTCTGGAAAAAGTGCACAGCCTGACACAGCCTCAGCACCTACCTCCAGGATGACATGCAGGCCAATGGCACTTAGTCCGAAGATTGAAACTTCCATGGCCCTAAAACCTCATCAGAACCCTAGCTTATGTTTTGAGGTCTCTCTTCCTAGAGGTCTGTTCTGGAAATTCAAGCATATGGTCCAACCTGTGGTCCGTGAGCCATACAAGAGCACACCTCCTGTCCCAAGAAGGAAACCTGGCTCCTGGGTACTGGGTCTAATCCTAAGGATAGAGAATCCTCAATGGTCAGAGAGCCGCCACCACATTCTAAGGTCTCCCTGGACACCAAGCAGCATTGGGACCTGTTAGACTGAGAACTTCCATCAACGAAAATCACTTGGAACTTGGAATCAGTGTCATTGGTTCAAGCTTACCCTGTTCCTCAGCTGCAATGGTAACAAGAGATTGGCTTCCCAGGCCTCCATTCAGAGAGCATTGCTATCGAATCTTCCATATGGGGGACCCTGGAGCCCTGTAAGAAGACTTCTGCTGTCCCTTAGTAGGACACCTTGATGTTTGGAGCAGCTCACAAGCTCCAGCTTGGAAAAACCTCCAAGAATTCTTGAGGCCTCCCCACCATTTGTTGGCCATCATGGATACAAACTCCAGCGTGAGCAGACATCTTCCCCTCGCCCAGGTGCTGAAGATCTCGAAACAACTGCTGTACATTGGAATAGACATGTGCTCGGCACTGAGCGTAACCGTAGCTTATGTTTTCATACTTCTGTCCTCACACTCCTCGCCTGCAAACCCTCCAACTTGGATATTCTGGAGCCGTAATGCAGCCATCTGCCTGCTCACCAGATAGAAGAAGTGAAAAAAGGGTCTGTGCAAAAATCCCCCATGAGGATCCAGTTGCACAGCTCTCAAAAGCACCCCAATATCATAGGCCGAACTCTCCACGAATGTTCTGTCTGACACAGCTCGAGCCCGAGCTCCTGACCGCCACCCAGAAAGCAGGCCTCATTTTCTGCAGGTGGGTCCTGCCTTGGCCCGAGGACCTCATCTCAAAGTGAACTGGGTATTCAGGCCCCTGTCCCAGAACTTAGCTCAAATTCCTGCCCATGGGGGAACCTGAAGCATAAAAACGTACCCCTCCTTCCCCATGGCAGGAAAACTGAATGTTGAGATGGCAGTCCAACCCTCAGAGTGGGAGCCAAGTGCATAGCCCATGAGGTCACACCCACTCAGCATGGGCATCTGGGCAAAAACAGGCATTGTGACCCTCAGAATGAGACCCATTTCCAACAAGAACACTCGGGAGCTGTACCAGGAAAACATAGAGCAGGACCCTAGGCCCAAATCCTAAGCCTTGTTGCGGTGATCCAGGCTCCAGAACCCAGGACCCATCTCTGGAATGGCTGTTTGGACGGGATCCCTGACTCATAAAACTGCGCTCCTCCAATCCCCCAGAAATACACCAAACTCTTGGGTGCCGAGCAGAATTCCCAGAGAGGTAGAATCTCACATGGACCCATGAGGCCACCCCTCCATTTCGTGGCCATCATAGACAAACAAGTCAGACAGAAAAGACTGTGCTCCTGCCTCACAGCCGTCCGAATTTCATATCTGGAGATGCTTCGCTCAGGGTCTACAGATTGGGTCTGCCATCACCTCGAGCTTAACTCTTACCCGAGTTTGTGTCTGAAGACTTTGGACCCAGAGTGTTGACCCATATGCCCTCCAGGATGGGGCCTCCAGGAACACACAACAGCACTGGGCCAGCTCTCCCAAGGAATGTCAGCCTGTCTCATTTTCCCAACCCACTAGATTAAGAGAAAATTGCAAGGCCCCTAATACCACCCCAATTCCATAGGAAGCTCCAGAAAAAATGCATAGTCTGACACAGCCTCAGAATATACCTCCAGGAAGACACCCAGGTTAATGGGAAGGGATGAAATGGCCTAACCCATGGCAGGTTCGATGTGCTGGGTGTGAAGCCAACTGTCTCAATGTCTCTCACAAGGTCTGGGCTCAGGCTATGTAAGACAGAGCATAGTGTTTAGGGTAGCCTATGCAATTGGGGTGTTGCCGAGGGCTGAGCAGGTTGATTTTCATTTGGGGTTTCTGAGCAATGCCATAGACAATGTTTTTCTTTGGGGGGCAGGCAGAGTGCTTCGTTCTGGAACCAGAATTCCCAATCATGAGGGTTTGGGCCAGGAGTGCTAGGGTAGAGTCTGAAAACAAAACATAGGGTGAGGTGGGGAGCAGGCCCACTCTGCAAAGGCTGAAAGGATATCTCATGCATCTGAAGTCAGGCTGAGGATCAGACATTGGCTGAGGTTGGATTGTGCCCTTGATGGCACCTTCATGAAGCAGGTGCCTCATGAGGCCAACGAAGTTTTCCCACGCTGAGTTTGGAGGTTGCCACAAACCACAAGGTTTCCTTCTGCGAGACAGTCCAGTCCTGTTGAATGGCTCCAGTACATACCATACAGAAGGACTGAAGAGGAGGGTTCAAAGGATGGATCCCTGAACAACATGCCTCGCATTCCCTTTGGCCATTAACGACAAGATATGTTTGTTCTGCTGGCTCTGGGGCAAGCTAACCAGTGGGCTGAGTTGAAATTGCCTCTCCTGAGGATGCGTCATAATGTGGGTTTCTGTCCATGGAGACCTTGGAATGTGATGGTTGTACTGTGGCCCTGCGGAATTCTCCGACCAGAAGGGTTTGATACAGATCCAGTAAGAAAGCAGTCCATGTGGAGACGAGAGAGGTTTGGTTTGGAGCCTCAGAAAAACCTAATATGCTGGTATAAGAAACCAGTCCTCTGAGGACAGACACATGAAAACTAAAGCTAAGGTTCATATTAAAGCCCAAGTGCCTGTCCATTTCAATCTTCTGTCTCTGGGGACACTGTCTGAAAGTCTAAGTGGTGATAATGGCTCAGCTGGTGTCAGAGTGCCCCTTTTAGTCCAGGGCAGCCTACACTATCAGGATGGCCTCAGGGGCCTTGGAACTTTTCCCTAACCTGTAGGGTTGTGGTCAATGGATTGGGCACACTTTCCTTGGAGATGGCAGGCACAATCTTTCACTGTGGCTCCAGATGCCCTAGCCTGGAGGGTGTGTGGGTCCAGGCTGTGGGCACAGAAGTCTGAAAACACAAACTCAGCTTATGAGTGGCGCCGAGGGTATGGCAGGCCGGATGTACAGATAAAGAGTGAGCTCCTTGGCTTGTGAATCAAGGGCGAGATTCCTTCAGGCTTTTGTCTCTGGATGCGTCCAGGATAGCCGTGGATTGTAGGGGGTGGCCTCAGTGACTGTGGACGAGTAACCTCTCTGGGGATTTGTCCCAGCTAACAGGAGTTTTGGGTCATTTTGTGGGAAGGGTGGAGTCCTGTTGTCTGGCTCAAGTGTCTCTCCAAGAAAGTGATTCCAGAGCAGAGCCCCAGGAACAGGGGGGAGACTGGAAAACTCAAACACTGGTGAGGATTGGGTGTATAGGGGCTTGGCACGCCCCATATGAGGGCTTTTGGTCAAGGCCCTGACAGGCCTTTCTTTGATATTGGGCTCATGCTGAGGGTCACAGAGTGAATTTGTGCCCAAGGCAGCACTCAAGTTTGGGCGTGGTTTCAGGGGAAATGAAGGTTTCTCCCACCCTGAAGGTGTGACTCCATGCCAAGAGCAAGCCTTACAGCCATGGGGAAGAAGGAGTTCTGAATTGTGCTTCAGATGCCAAACTGTGTGGGGAATTGATATAATATCTGGGTTTAGATATCGGAAAACCAAGGTTAGGAAGAGATAACGGCATAAGACCATGGCGTGTCAGAAGTGCTAGGAGTGTGGCCAGCTGTCTCCTTGCCTGTCTGGACGTCTGGCATCAGGCTGTGAAAGGCAGAGCATTAGTGCCCAGAGCAGCCTATCAAATCTGAGTGCCGTCGAGGTAAGAGCAGGTTGATCCTCATCTGGGTTTTATGGAAAGCCCCACAAGGAAACGTTTTCTACCGGTGGGCAGTAACTGGGCAGGCTTGTGGTTCTGCAATTCCTACTCTGGAGGGATTGTTTGCCAGGAGTGTGAGGAAGGAAGTCTGAAAACACAAGCTAGCGTGAGGTTTGGGACCGAGGGCACGGCAGGCCACTCTGCAGAGGCTGAATCAAGATCTCCTGCATTGCGGTCATGTCTACTATGAGACGTGCTTCAAGCTACAGTTTTTGAACATGATGGCCTCTCCTTGAAAGATATGGGGGCTTCATGAGGCCCGCCAGGTTTGCCGTTTTCTCCTACACTGAAGGTTTGACTCACTGCCAGCAGCAAGGTTTCTTGCCATGGGGAAGGAGGGGTTTTGACTTATGCATCAGGTTCCCCCCTGTGCAGGGATTGGAGATAAGGTCTAGGTTCCGATGACTGAAAACCCAGGTTGGGAATGGATGGTGGCCTAAGGCAGTGGCGGGTCCAATGTGCTGGGTGTGCAGCCAGCTGTGTCGGTGTCTGTTGGAAGGTCTGGGCTCAGGCTTTTGAGAGAGAGCATCAGTGTTTAAGGTAGCCTATGCAATTGGGGTGTTGCCGAGGGCCAAGCAGTTTGATCCTCATTTGGGGTTTCTGTGCAGCACCATAGACAATGTTTTTCTCCTGGGAGTCAGGAAGAGTGCTTCAGTGTGGCCCCAGAATTCCCAGTAGGGAGGGTTTGTGGGCCAGGAGTGTGAGAACGGAAGTCTGAAAACACAAGCTAGTGTGAGGATTGGAGCCAAGGGCAGAGCAGGCCCACTCTGCAGAGGCTGAATCAAAATCTCCTGCATCTGAAGTCAGGGTGAGGATCAGACGTTGGCTGAGACTGGAGTATGTGTCCATGACGGCACCTTCATGAAGCGGGGGCCTCATGAGGCCAAGGAAGTTTTCCCACGCTGAGTTTGGAGGTTGCCCCAAACCACAAGATTTCCTTCTGCGGGACATTCGAGTCCTGTTGCATGGCTCCAGGACATACCATACGGAAGGACTGGAGAGCAGGGTTCGAAGGATGGATCACTGTACAGCATGCCTCGCATTCCCCTTGGCCATAAGCGACAAAATATGTTTGATCTGCTGCCTCTGGGGCACGCTACCCAGGGGGCTGTGTTGAAAAAGCCTCTCCTGAGGATGCGTCATAATGTGCGTTTGGAGTCCATGGAGACCTTGGAATGTGCTGGTTGTTCAGTGGCCCTGCGGAACTCTCCTACCTGAAGGGTTTAATACATCCCCAGTAAGAAAGCTCCCCATGTGGAGACGAGAGAGGTTTGGTTTGGTGCGTCAGAAAAGCCCCATATGCTGGTCTACGAAAACAGTCCTCTGAGGACGGACACATGGAAACCAAAGAAAGGTTCAGATTAGGGCCTGGGGGCCTGTCCATTTCAACCTTCTGTCTCTGGGGACACTGTCTGAGAGTCTAAGTGGACATAGTTGATCCGCTGGTGTCAGAGAGCCCCTCTTAGTCCAGGGTGGCCTCCACTATTGATGGCCTCAGGGGCTTGGAGCTTTTCCCTAACCTGTAGGGTTGTGGTCATGGATTGGGCACACTATCCTTGGAGAGGGCAGGCACAATTTTTCGCTGTGGCTCCAGAGGGCCTCGCCTGGGAGTTGTGTGTGTCCAGGCTGTGGGCACAGAAGTCTGAAAACACAAACTCAGCTTAAGAGTGGTGCCTAGGGTATGGCAGGCCTGATGTATAGCCCGAGAGGGAGCTCCGGGGCCTCTGAAACAAGGGCGAGTGGGAGGCATTCCTTCAGGCTTTTGTCTCTGGATGTTGTGTCCGGGATAGCCGTGGATTGGAGGAGGGCCTTAGGATCTGTGGAGGGGTATCCCTCTCTGGGATTTGTCCCAGTTCCCAAGAGTTTGGGGTCATTTTGTGGGAAGGGTGGAGTCGTGTTGTCTGGCTCATGGGTCTTTCCAAGAAAGGGATTCAAGGGCAGAGCCCCAGGTACAGGTGGGGCGACTGGAAAACTCAAACCCTGGTGAGGATTGGGTCATAGGGGCTTGGCAAGACCCATATGGGGGCTCTTGTTTAGGCCCTCACATGCCTTTCTTTGACATGGGGCTCATGCTGAGGGTCACAGTGTGAATTTGTGCCCAAGAAGCACTCAAGTTTGGGCGTGGCATCAGGGGCCATGAAGGATTCTCCCACCCTTAAGCTGTGACTCCATGCCAAGAGCAAGCTTTACAGCCATGGGGAAGGAGGAGTTCTGTTTTGTGCTTACGATACCCAGCTGTGTGGAGAATTGATATAATGTCTAGGTTCAGATATCTGAAAACCAAGGTTAGGAAGAGGTGACGGCATAAGGCCATGGCGTGTCCGAAGTGCTGGGTGTGCAGCCAGCTGTCTCCTTGTCTGTTTGGACGTCTGGCTTCAGGCTGTGTCAGACAGAGCATGAGTGCCCTGAGCAGCCTATCCAGATCGGGTACCATCGAGGCTCGAGCAGGTTGATCCTCATCTGGGTTTTCTGGAGAGCCCCACAGGGAAACGTTTTACTTCCGTTGGGCAGACACTGGGCTGGGTTTTGGTTCTGGAGTTCCTAGTCCGGAGGGCTTGTTTGCCAGGAGTGTGAGGAAGGAAGTCTCAAAACACAAGCTACCATGAGGTTGGGACCGAGGGCACGGCAGGCCCACTCTGCAGAGGCTGAATCGAGATCTCCTGCACTGAGGTCATGTCAACCATGAGACGTGCCTCAGGCTAGAGTTTTTGTCCAGCATGGCCTCTTCCTGAAGGGTGTGGGGGCTACATGAGGCCAGGGAGGTTTGCCTATGATGGGATTTGTGAACTGCTCCAAACCTCAAGGTTTTTCCTTCTGCACGACAGTTGAGTCCTATTGGATGGTTCCAAGAGGCCCCATACGGAAAGACTCCAGAGCAGGTGTCTAAGCATGGATGCCTGGGAACGCCACCTCATATTCCCGCTCTTTAGTCAGGACAAGGCAATCTCAATCTGCGGGCTCCTGGGTGAGCTACCCAGAGGGGAAAGTTGGAATGGACTCTCCTGAAGATGAGTCCTACTGTGGCGTGGTGGCCTGGGAGACCTTGGAATGTGGAGGTGGCTCAGGGACTCTGCAGGATTCTCCAACATGAGGTGTTTGACACGGCTCCAACAAGGAAACTTCCCATGTGGAGACGAGAGGAGTTCTGTTCAGTGCCTCAGGAAAGCCCCATACCCTGTTCTTCGAACCAAAGCCTCTGAGGAGTGACACCTGGGAACCACGCAAGAGTTGAGTTTAGGGCCTAAGGGCCTGTCCTGCTCAACCTTCTATCTCTGTGGACATCTGTGTTCATGCCTTCGTGGAGGTAGCTGATCAGCTTGTGTCCGAATGCCCCTGTGAGTCCAGTGAGGCTCCCAGTAGTGGGATGTCCTCGGGGGCCTTGAGGTTTCTCATATTCTGGAGGTGTTTGGCCAAAGGAATGGACACAGTTTCCCAGGAGACAGGAGGCATAGTCCTGTGGAATGGCTCCAGAGGACCCAGCCAAGTGGCTGTGTTTGCCACGGCTGTGGGGTCAGATGGCTGAAAAAGCAAACTATGCTCAGCTAGGGGCCAAGGTAATGGCAGGCCTGATCTCCAACCCGTGAGGGGAGATCCTTTGGAAATCAAAGTAGGGCAAGTGGGAGGCAGTCACTCAGGATTTTGTCTCTGGGTGTTGCGTTTACAGTGTCCGGTCAGGGTAGGGGTTGTCTCAGAGGCCGAGGAAGAGCCTTCCTCTCGGGGGATTGTCCAAGCTCCCAAGTGTTTGTGTTCATTCTGTGGGAATGAAGAGTACTGTTTTCTGCCACAGGGGACCCCCCAGGAGAGGGACTCTAGAGCACAGCAGTGGGTTCCCTCAACTGGAATACACACCATCTAGTTAGTCCTGGGTGCCTATGGGCATGGCAAGCCACATATGCGGGCCCTTGGTCCAGTCACTGAGAGGCGTTACTTGACTAAGGTACTCACGCTGAGGGTCACAATGTGTGTTTGTGCCCAAGGCGGCCCTCACGCTTGGGCGTGGCCTCATGGGCCATGCCGTTTTCTCCTACACTGAAGGTTTGACTCACTGCCAGCAGCAAGGTTTCTTGCCATGGGGAAGGAGGGGTTCTGACTGGTGCATCAGGTTCCCCCCTGTGCAGGGATTGGAGATAAGGTCTAGGTTCCGATGACTGAAAACCCAGGTTGGGAATGGATGGTGGCCTAAGGCAGTGGCGGGTCCAATGTGCTGGGTGTGCAGCCAGCTGTGTCGGTGTCTGTTGGAAGGACTGGGCTCAGGCTATTTGCGACAGAGCATCACTGATTAAGGTAGCCTATGCAATTGGGGTGTTGCCGAGGGCCAAGCAGTTTGATCCTCATTTGGGGATTCTGGGCAGCGCCATACACAATGTTTTTCTCCTGGGAGGCAGGAACAGTGCTTCATTGTGGCCCCAGAATTCCCAGTAGGGAGGGTTTGTGGGCCAGGTGTGTGAGGACGGAAGTCTGAAAACACAAGCTAGTGTGAGGATTGGAGCCAAGGGCAGAGCAGGCCCACTCTGCAGAGGCTGAATCAAAATCTCCTGCATCTGAAGTCAGGCTGAGGATCAGACGTTGGCTGAGGCTGGAGTATGTGTCCATGATGGCACCTTCATGAAGTGGGGGCCTCATGAGGCCAAGGAAGTTTTCCCACGCAGAGTTTGGAGGTTGCCCCAAACCACAAGGTTTCCTTCTGCGGGACATTCGAGTCCTGTTGCATGGCTCCAGGACATACCATATGGAAGGACTGGAGAGCAGGGTTCGAAGGATGGATCCCTGTACAGCATGCCTCACATTCCCATTGGCTATTAGCGACAAAATATGTTTGATCTGCTGCCTCTGGAACACGCGACCCAGGGGGGAGGGTTGAAATGGCCTCTACTGAGGATGCGTCATAATGTGCGTTTGGGTCCATGGAGACCTTGGAATGTGCTGGTTGTTCTATGGCCCTGCGGAACTATCCTACCTGAAGTGTTTGATACATCCCAGTAAGAAAGCTGCCCATGTGGAGATGAGAGATGTTTGGTTTGGTGCCTCAGAAAAGCCCCATGTGCTGGTCTACGAAAACAGTCCTCTGAGAATGGAAACATGGAAACCAAAGCTAAGGTTCAGATTAGGGCCTGGGGGCCTATCCATTTCAACCTTCTGTCTCTGGGGACACTGTCTGAGAGTCTAAGTGGAGATAGTTGCTCCGCTGGTGTCAGAGAGCCCCTCTTAGTCCAGGGGGGCCTACACTATCGATGGCCTCAGGGGCTTTGGAGCTTTTCCCTAACCTGTAGTGTTGTGGTCAATGGATTGGGCACACTTTCCTTGGAGAGGGCAGGCACAATCTTTCGCTGTTTGGTCCAGAGGCCCTAGCCTGGGGTTGTGTGGGTCCAGGCTGTAGGCACAGAAGTCTGAATACACAAACTCCGCTTATGAGTGGCGCCTATGGTATGGCAGGCCGGATGTACAGCCCGAGAGGGAGCTCCTGGGCCTCTGAATCAAGGGCGAGTGGGAGGCGTTCCTTCAGGCTTTTGTCTCTGGATGTTGTGTCCGGGATAGCCGTGGATTGGAGTGGTGGCCTCAGGTACTGTGGACGAGTATCCCTCTCTGGGGATTTGTCCCAGATCCCAAGAGTTTGGGGTCATTTTGTGGGAAGGGTGGAGTCGTGTTGTCTGGCTCATGGGTCTCTCCAAGAGAGGGATTCCAGAGCAGAGCTCCAGGTTCAGGCGGGGCGACTGGAAAATTCAAAACGTGGTGAGGATTGGGTGCATAGGGGCTTGGCAAGCCCCATATGTGGGCTCTTGGTCCAGGCCCTGACAGGCCTTTCTTTGACATGGGGCTCATGCTGAGGGTCACAGTGTGAATTTGTGCCCAAGCAGCCCTCAAGTTTGGGCTTGGCATCAGGGGCCATGAAGGTTTCTCCCACCCTGAAGGTGTGACTCCATGCCAAGAGCAACCTTGACAGCCATGGGGAAGGAGGAGTTCTGTTTTGTGCTTGCTATACCCAGCTGTGTGGAGAATTGATATAATGTCTAGGTTCAGATATCTGAAAACCAAGTTTAGGATGAGGTGACGGCATAACCATGGCGTGTCCGAAGTGCTGGGTGTGCGGCCAGCTGTCTCCTTGTCTGTCTGGATGTCTGGCTTCAGGCTGTGTCAGGCAGAGCATGAGTGCCCAGAGCAGCCTATCCAGTTCGGATACCGTCGAGGCCCGAGCAGGTTGATCCTCATCTGGGTTTTCTGGAGAGCCCCACAGGGAAAGGTTTTGCTTCCGTTGGGCAGACACTGGGCTGGGTTTTGGTTCTGGAGTTCCTAGTCCGGAGGGCTTGTTTGCCAGGAGTGTGAGGAAGGAAGTCTGAAAACACAAGCTAGCGTGAGGTTTGGGACCGAGGGCACGGCAGGCCCACTCTGCAGAGGCTGAAACGAGATCTCCTGCACTGAGGTCATGTCAACTATGAGATGTGCCTCAGGCTAGAATTCTTGTCCAGCATGGCCTCTTCCTGAAGGGTGTGGGGGCTTCATGAGGCCAGAAAGTTTTGCCTACGATGGGATTTGTGAACTGCTCCAAAACTGAAGGTTACCTTCTGCACGACAGTCGAGTCCTATTGGATGGTTCCAAGAGGCCACATATGGAAAGACTCGAGAGCAGGTGTCTAAGCATGGATGCCTGGGAACGCCACCTCATATTCCCACTCTTTAGTCAGGACAAGGCAGGCTCAATCTGCGGGCTCCTGGGTGAGCTACCCAGAGGGGAGAGTTGAAATGGACTCTCCTGAAGATGAGTCCTACTGTGGCTTGGTGGCCTGGGAGACCTTGGAATGTGGAGGTGGCTCAGGGACTCTGCAGGATTCTCCAACATGAGGTGTTTGACACGGCTCCAACAAGGAAACTTCCCATGTGGAGACGAGAGGAGTTCTGTTCCGTGCCTCAGGAAAGCCCCATACCCTGTTCTTCGAACCAAAGCCTCTGAGGAGTGACACCTGGAAACCAAAGCAAGAGTTGAGACTACGGCCTAAAGGCCTGTCCGGCTCAACCTTCTATCTCTGTTGACATCTGTGTGCATGCATTCATGGATGTAGCTGCTCAGCTTGTGTCCGAATGCCCCTGTGAGTCCAGTGAGGCTCCCAGTATTGGGATGTCCTCGGAGGCCTTGAGGTTTCTCATATTCTGGAGGTATGTGGCCAAAGGAATGGACACAGTTTCCCAGGAGAGAGCAGGCACGGTCCTGTGGAATGGCTCCAGAGGACCCAGCCTAGAGGCTGTGTTTGCCAGGGCTGTGGGGACAGATGTCTGAAAAAGCAAACTTGGCTCAGCTAGGGGCCAATGTAATGGCAGGCCTGATCTCTAGTCCGGGAGGGGAGATCCTCTGGAAATCAAAGTAGGGCAAGTGGGAGGCAGTCACTCAGGATTTTATCTCTGGGTGTTGCGTTTACAGTGTCCGGTCAGGGTAGGGGTTGTCTCAGAGGCCGAAGAAGAGCCTTCCTCTCGGGGGACTGTCCAAGCTCCCAAGTGTTTGTGTTCATTCTGTGGGAATGAAGAGTACTGTTTTCTGCCACAGGGGACCCCCCAGGAGAGGGACTCTAGAGCACAGCAGTGGGTTCCCTCAACTGGAATACACACCATCTAGTTAGTCCTGGGTGCCTATGGGCACGGCAAGCCACATATGCGGGCTCTTGGCCCAGTCACTGAGAGGCGTTACTTGACTAATGTACTCACGCTGAGGGTCACAATGTGTGTTTGTGCCCAAGGCGGCCCTCACGCTTGGGCGTGGCCTCATGGGCCATGCTGTTTTCTCCTACACTGAAGGTTTGACTCACTGCCAGCAGCAAGGTTTCTTGCCAGGGGGAAGGAAGGGGGTTCTGACTTGTGCATCAGGTTCCCCCCTGTGCAGGGATTGGAGATAAGGTCTAGGTTCCGATGACTGAAAACCCAGGTTGGGAATGGATGGTGGCATAAGGCAGTGGCGGGTCCAATGTGCTGGGTGTGCACCAGCTTTGTCGGTGTTTGTTGGAAGGTCTGGGCTCAGGCTATTTGCGACAGAGCATCACTGTTTAAGGTAGCCTATGCAATTGGGCTGTTGCCGAGGGCCAAGCAGTTTGATCCTCATTTGGGGTTTCTGGGCAGCGCCATAGACAATGTTTTTCTCCTGGGAGGCAGGCACAGTGCTTCATTGTGGCCCCAGAATTCCCAGTAGGGAGGGTTTGTGGGCCAGGAGTGTGAGGACGCAAGTCTGAAAACACAAGCTAGTGTGAGGATTGGAGCCAAGGGCAGAGCAGGCCCACTCTGCAGAGGCTGAATCAAAATCTCCTGCATCTGAAGTCAGGCTGAGGATCAGACGTTGGCTGAGGCTGGAGTATGTGTCCATGATGGCACCTTCATGAAGTGGGGGCCTCATGAGGCCAAGGAAGTTTTCCCACGCTGAGTTTGGAGGTTGCCCCAAACCACAAGGTTTCCTTCTGCGGGACATTCGAGTCCTGTTGCATGGCTCCAGGACATACCATATGGAAGGACTGGAGAGCAGGGTTCGAAGGATGGATCCCTGTACAGCATGCCTCGCATTCCCATTGGCTATTAGCGACAAGATATGTTTGATCTGCTGCCTCTGGAACACGCGACCCAGGGGGCTGAGTTGAAATGGCCTCTCCTGAGGATGCGTCATAATGTGCGTTTGGGTCCATGGAGACCTTGGAATGTGCTGGTTGTTCTTTGGCCCTGCGGAACTATCCTACCTGAAGTGTTTGATACATCCCAGTAAGAAAGCTGCCCATGTGGAGATGAGAGATGTTTGGTTTGGTGCCTCAGAAAAGCCCCATGTGCTGGTCTACGAAAACAGTCCTCTGAGAACGGAAACATGGAAACCAAAGCTAAGGTTCAGATTAGGGCCTGGGGGCCTGTCCATTTCAACCTTCTGTCTCTGGGGACACTGTCTGAGAGTCTAAGTGGAGATAGTTGCTCCGCTGGTGTCAGAGAGCCCCTCTTAGTCCAGGGTGGCCTATACTATTGATGGCCTCAGGGACCTTGGAGCTTTTCCCTAACCTGTAGGGTTGTGGTCAATGGATTGGGCACACTTTCCTTGGAGAGGGCAGACACAATCTTTCGCTGTTTGGTCCAGAGGCCCTAGCCTGGATGTTCTGTGTGTCCAGGCTGTGGGCACAGAAGTCTGAATACACAAACTCAGCTTATGAGTGGCGCCTAGGGTATGGCAGGCCGTATGTACAGCCCGAGAGGGAGCTCCTGGGCCTCTGAAACAAGGGCGAGTGCATGCGTTCCTTCAGGCTTTTGTCTCTTGATGTTGTGTCCGGGATAGCCGTGGATTCGAGCGGTGGCCTCAGGTAGTGTGGACGAATATCCCTCTCTGGGGATTTGTCCCAGCTCCCAAGAGTTTGGGGTCATTTTGTGGGAAGGGTGGAGTCGTGTTGTCTGGCTCATGGGTCTCTCCAAGAAAGGGATTCCAGAGCAGAGCTCCAGGTACGGGCGGGGCGAATGGTAAATTCACACCGTGGTGAGGATTGGGTGCATAAGGGCTTGGCAAGCCCCATATGTGGGCTCTTGGTCCAGGCCCTGACAGGCCTTTCTTTGACATGGGGCTCATGCTGAGAGTCACAGTGTGAATTTGTGCCCAAGCAGCCCTCAAGTTTGGGCGTGGCATCAGGGGCCATGAAGGTTTCTCCCACCCTGAAGGTGTGACTCCATGCCAAGAGCAACCTTGACAGCCATGGGGAAGGAGGATTTCTGTTTTGTGCTTGCTATACCCAGCTGTGTGGAGAATTGATATAATGTCTAGGTTCAGATATCTGAAAACCAAGGTTAGGATGAGGTGACGGCATAAGACCATGTTGTGTCCGAAGTGCTGGGTGTGCGGCCAGCTGTCTCCTTGTCGTTCTGGACGTCTGGCTTCAGGCTGTATCAGGCAGAGCATGAGTGCCCAGAGCAGCCTATCCAGTTCGGGTACCGTCGAGGCCCGAGCAGGTTGATCCTCATCTGGGATTTCTGGAGAGCCCCACAGGGAAACGTTTTGCTTCCGTTGGGCAGACACTGGGCTGGGTTTTGGTTCTGGAGTTCCTAGTCCGGAGGGCTTGTTTGCCAGGAGTGTGAGGAAGGAAGTCTGAAACACAAGCTAGCGTGAGGTTTGGGACCGAGGGCACGGCAGGCCCACTCTGCAGAGGCTGAATCGAGATCTCCTGCACTGAGGTCATGTCAACTATGAGACGTGCCTCAGGCTAGAGTTCTTGTCCAGCATGGCCTCTTCCTGAAGGGTGTGGGGGCTTCATGAGGCCAGAAAGTTTTGCCTACGATGGGATTTGTGAACTGCTCCAAAACTGAAGGTTACCTTCTGCACGACAGTCGAGTCCTATTGGATGGTTCCAAGAGGCCCCATATGGAAAGACTCGAGAGCAGGTGTCTAAGCATGGATGCCTGGGAACGCCACCTCATATTCCCACTCTTTAGTCAGGACAAGGCAGGCTCAATCTGCGGGCTCCTGGGTGAGCTACCCAGAGGGGAGAGTTGAAATGGTCTCTCCTGAAGATGAGTCCTACTGTGGCTTGGTGGCCTGGGAGACCTTGGAATGTGGAGGTGGCTCAGGGACTCTGCAGGATTCTCCAACATGAGGTGTTTGACACGGCTCCAACATGGAAACTTCCCATGTGGAGACGAGAGGAGTTCTGTTCCGTGCCGCAGGAAAGCCCCATACCCTGTTCTTCGAACCAAAGCCTCTGAGGAGTGACACCTGGAAACCAAAGCAAGAGTTGAGACTACGGCCTAAAGGCCTGTCCGGCTCAACCTTCTTCTCTGTTGACATCTGTGTGCATGCATTCATGGATGTAGCTGCTCAGCTTGTGTCCGAATGCCCCTGTGAGTCCAGTGAGGCTCCCAGTAGTGGGATGTCCTCGGAGGCCTTGAGGTTTCTCATATTCTGGAGTTGTGTGGCCAAAGGAATGGACACAGTTTCCCAGGAGAGAGCAGGCACGGTCCTGTGGTATGGCTCCAGAGGACCCAGCCTAGAGGCTGTGTTTGCCAGGGCTGTGGGGACAGATGTCTGAAAAAGCAAACTTGGCTCAGCTAGGGGCCAATGTAATGGCAGGCCTGATCTCTAGTCCGTGAGGGGAGATCCTCTGGAAATCAAAGTAGGGCAAGTGGGAGGCAGTCACTCAGGATTTTGTCTCTGGGTGTTCCGTTTACAGTGTCCGGTCAGGGTAGGGGTTGTCTCAGAGGCCGAGGAAGAGCCTTCCTATCAGGGGATTGTCCAAGCTCCCAAGTGTTTGTGTTCATTCTGTGGGAATGAAGAGTACTGTTTTCTGCCACAGGGGACCACCCAGGAGAGGGACTCTAGAGCACAGCAGTGGGTTCCCTCAAATGGAATACACACCATCTAGTTAGTCCTGGGTGCCTATGGGCATGGCAAGCCACATATGCGGGCACTTGGCTCAGTCACTGAGAGGCGTTACTTGAATAAGGTACTCACGCTGAGGGTCACAATGTGTGTTTGTGCCCAAGGCGGCCCTCACGCTTGGGCGTGGCCTCATGGGCCATGCCGTTTTCTCCTACACTGGAGGTTTGACTCACTGCCAGCAGCAAGGTTTCTTGCCAGGGGGAAGGAAGGGGGTTCTGACTTGTGCATCATGTTCCCCCCTGTGCAGGGATTGGAGATAAGGTCTAGGTTCCGATGACTGAAAACCCAGGTTGGGAATGGATGGTGGCCTAAGGCAGTGGCGGGTCCAATGTGCTGAGTGTGCAGCCAGCTGTGTCGGTGTCTGTTCGAAGGTCTGGGCTCAGGCTATTTGCGACAGAGCATCACTGTTTAAGGTAGCCTATGCAATTGGGGTGTTACCGAGGGCCAAGCAGTTTGATCCTCATTTGGGGTTTCTGGGCAGCGCCATAGACAATGTTTTTCTCCTGGGAGGCAGGCACAGTGCTTCATTGTGGCCCCAGAATTCCCAGTAGGGAGGGTTTGTGGGCCAGGAGTGTGAGGACGCAAGTCTGAAAACACAAGCTAGTGTGAGGATTGGAGCCAAGGGCAGAGCAGGCCCACTCTGCAGAGGCTGAATCAAAATCTCCTGCATCTGAAGTCAGGCTGAGGATCAGATGTTGGCTGAGGCTGGAGTATGTGTCCATGATGACACCTTCATGAAGTGGGGGCCTCATGAGGCCAAGGAAGTTTTCCCACGCTGAGTTTGGAGGTTGCCCCAAACCACAAGGTTTCCTTCTGCGGGACATTCGAGTCCTGTTGCATGGCTCCAGGACATACCATACGGAAGGACTGGAGAGCAGGGTTCGAAGGATGGATCCCTGTACAGCATGCCTCGCATTCCCATTGGCTATTAGCGACAAGATATGTTTGATCTGCTGCCTCTGGAACACGCGACCCAGGGGGCTGAGTTGAAATGGCCTCTCCTGAGGATGCGTCATAATGTGCGTTTGGGTCCATGGAGACCTTGGAATGTGCTGGTTGTTCAGTGGCCCTGCGGAACTCTCCTGGCTCATGGGTCTCTCCAAGAAAGGGATTCCAGAGTAGAGCTCCACGTATTGGCGGGGCGACTGGAAAATTCAAACCGTGGAGAGGATTGGGTGCATAGGGGCTTGAAGTGTTTGATACATCGCAGTAAGAAAGCTGCCCATGTGGAGATGAGAGAGGTTTGGTTTGGTGCCTCAGAAAAGCCCCATAGGCTGGTCTACGAAAACAGTCCTCTGAGAATGGAAACATGGAAACCAAAGCTAAGGTTCAGATTAGGGCCTGGGGGCCTGTCCATTTCAACCTTCTGTCTCTGGGGACACAGTCTGAGAGTCTAAGTGGAGATAGTTGCTCCGCTGGTATCAGAGAGCCCCTCTTAGTCCAGGGTGGCCTATACTATTGATGGCCTCAGGGACCTTGGAGCTTTTCCCTAACCTGTAGGGTTGTGGTCAATGGATTGGGCACACTTTCCTTGGAGAGGGCAGGCACAATCTTTCGCTGTTTGGTCCAGAGGCCCTAGCCTGGATGTTGTGTGGGTCCAGGCTGTGGGCACAGAAGTCTGAATACACCAACTCAGCTTATGAGTGGCGCCTAGGGTATGGCAGGCCGGATGTACAGCCCGAGAGGGAGCTCCTGGGCCTCTGAAACAAGGGCGAGTGGGAGGCGATCCTTCAGGCTTTTGTCTCTGGATGTTGTGTCCGGGATAGCCGTGGATTGGAGCGGTGGCCTCAGGTACTGTGGACGAGTATCCCTCTCTGGGGATTTGTCCCAGCTCCCAAGAGTTTGGGGTCATTTTGTTGGAAGGGTGGAGTCGTGTTGTCTCCCTCATGGGTCTCTCCAAGAAAGGGATTCCAGAGCAGAGCTCCAGGTACGGGCGGGGGCGACTGGAAAATTCAAAACGTGGTGAGGATTGGGTGCATAGGGGCTTGGCAAGCCCCATATGTGGGCTCTTGACCCAGGCCCTGACAGGCCTTTCTTTGACATGGGGCTCATGCTGAGGGTCACAGTGTGAATTTGTGCCCAAGCAGCCCTCAAGTTTGGGCGTGGCATCAGGGGCCATGAAGGTTTCTACCACCCTGAAGGTGTGACTCCATGCCAAGAGCAACCTTGACAGCCATGGGGAAGGAGGAGTTCTGTTTTGTGCTTGCTATACCCAGCTGTGTGGAGAATTGATATAATGTCTAGGTTCAGATATCTGAAAACCAAGGTTAGGATGAGGTGACGGCATAAGACCATGTTGTGTCCGAAGTGCTGGGTGTGCGGCCAGCTGTCTCCTTGTCATTCTGGACGTCTGGCTTCAGGCTGTGTCAGGCAGAGCATGAGTGCCCAGAGCAGCCTATCCAGTTCGGGTACCGTCGAGGCCCGAGCAGGTTGATCCTCATCTGGGTTTTCTGGAGAGCCTCACAGGGAAACGTTTTTCTTCCATTGGGAAGACACTGGGCTGGGTTTTGGTTCTGGAGTTCCTAGTCCGGAGGGCTTGTTTGCCAGGAGTGAGGAAGGAAGTCTGAAAACACAAGCTAGCGTGAGGTTTGGGACCGAGGGCACGGCAGGCCCACTCTGCAGAGGCTGAATCGAGATCTCCTGCACTGAGGTCATGTCAACTATGAGACGTGCCTCAGGCTAGAGTTCTTGTCCAGCATGGCCTCTTCCTGAAGGGTGTGGGGGCTTCATGAGGCCAGAAAGTTTTGCCTACAATGGGATTTGTGAACTGCTCAAAAACTGAAGGTTACCTTCTGCACGACAGTCGAGTCCTATTGGATGGTTCCAAGAGGCCCCATATGGAAAGACTCGAGAGCAGGTGTCTAAGCATGGATGCCTGGGAACGCCACCTCATATTCGCACTCTTTAGTCAGGACAAGGCAGGCTCAATCTGCGGGCTCCTGGGTGAGCTACCCAGAGGGGAGAGTTGAAATGGACTCTCCTGAAGATGAGTCCTACTGTGGCTTGGTGGCCTGGGAGACCTTGGAATGTGGAGGTGGCTCAGGGACTCTGCAGGATTCTCCAACATGAGGTGTTTGACACGGCTCCAACAAGGAAACTTCCCATGTGCAGACGAGAGGAGTTCTGTTCCGTGCCTCAGGAAAGCCCCATACCCTGTTCTTCGAACCAAAGCCTCTGAGGAGTGACACCTGGAAACCAAAGCAAGAGTTGAGACTACGGCCTAAAGGCCTGTCCGGCTCAACCTTCTATCTCTGTTGACATCTGTGTGCATGCATTCATGGATGTAGCTGCTCAGCTTGTGTCGAATGCCCCTGTGAGTCCAGTGAGGCTCCCAGTAGTGGGATGTCCTCGGAGGCCTTGAGGTTTCTCATATTCTGGAGGTGTGTGGCCAAAGGAATGGACACAGTTTCCCAGGAGAGAGCAGGCACGGTCCTGTGGTATGGCTCCAGAGGACCCAGCCTAGAGGCTGTGTTTGCCAGGGCTGTGGGGACAGATGTCTGAAAAAGCAAACTTGGCTCAGCTAGGGGCCAATGTAATGGCAGGCCTGATCTCTAGTCCGGGAGGGGAGATCCTCTGGAAATCAAAGTAGGGCAAGTGGGAGGCAGTCACTCAGGATTTTGTCTCTGGGTGTTGCGTTTACAGTGTCCGGTCAGGGTAGGGGTTGTCTCAGAGGCCGAGGAAGAGCCTTCCTCTCGGGGGATTGTCCAAGCTCCCAAGTGTTTGTGTTCATTCTGTGGGAATGAAGAGTACTGTATTCTGCCACAAGGGACACCCCAGGAGAGGGACTCTAGAGCACAGCAGTGGGTTCCCTCAACTGGAATACACACCATCTAGTTAGTCCTGGGTGCCTATGGGCATGGCAAGCCACATATGCGGGCTCTTGGCCCAGTCACTGAGAGGCGTTACTTGACTAATGTACTCACGCTGAGGGTCACAATGTGTGTTTGTGCCCAAGGCGGCCCTCACGCTTGGGCGTGGCCTCATGGGCCATGCCGTTTTCTCCTACACTGGAGGTTTGACTCACTGCCAGCAGCAAGGTTTCTTGCCAGGGGGAAGGAAGGGGGTTCTGACTTGTGCATCAGGTTCCCCCCTGTGCAGGGATTGGAGATAAGGTCTAGGTTCCGATGACTGAAAACCCAGGTTGGGAATGGATGGTGGCCTAAGGCAGTGGCGGGTCCAATGTGCTGGGTGTGCAGCCAGCTGTGTCGGTGTTTGTTGGAAGGTCTGGGCTCAGGCTATTTGCGACAGAGCATCACTGTTTAAGGTAGCCTATGCAATTGGGGTGTTGCCGAGGGCCAAGCAGTTTGATCCTCATTTGGGGTTTCTGGGCAGCGCCATAGACAATGTTTTTCTCCTGGGAGGCAGGCACAGTGCTTCATTGTGGCCCCAGAATTCCCAGCAGGGAGGGTTTGTGGGCCAGGAGTGTGAGGACGCAAGTCTGAAAACACAAGCTAGTGTGAGGATTGGAGCCAAGGGCAGAGCAGGCCCACTCTGCAGAGGCTGAATCAAAATCTCCTGCATCTGAAGTCAGGCTGAGGATCAGACGTTGGCTGAGGCTAGAGTATGTGTCCATGATGGCACCTTCATGAAGTGGGGGCCTCATGAGGCCAAGGAAGTTTTCCCACGCTGAGTTTGGAGGTTGCCCCAAACCACAAGGTTTCCTTCTGCGGGACATTCGAGTCCTGTTGCATGGCTCCAGGACATACCATATGGAAGGACTGGAGAGCAGGGTTCGAAGGATGGATCCCTGTACAGCATGCCTCGCATTCCCATTGGCTATTAGCGACAAGATATGTTTGATCTGCTGCCTCTGGAACACGCGACCCAGGGGGCTGAGTTGAAATGGCCTCTCCTGAGGATGCGGCATAATGTGCGTTTGGGTCCATGGAGACCTTGGAATGTGCTGGTTGTTCTTTGGCCCTGCGGAACTATCCTACCTGAAGTGTTTGATACATCCCAGTAAGAAAGCTGCCCATGTGGAGATGAGAGATGTTTGGTTTGGTGCCTCAGAAAAGCCCCATGTGCTGGTCTACGAAAACAGTCCTCTGAGAACGGAAACATGGAAACCAAAGCTAAGGTTCAGATTAGGGCCTGGGGGCCTGTCCATTTCAACCTTCTGTCTCTGGGGACACTGTCTGAGAGTCTAAGTGGAGATAGTTGCTCCGCTGGTGTCAGAGAGCCCCTCTTAGTCCAGGGTGGCCTATACTATTGATGGCCTCAGGGACCTTGGAGCTTTTCCCTAACCTGTAGGGTTGTGGTCAATGGATTGGGCACACTTTCCTTGGAGAGGGCAGGCACAATCTTTCGCTGTTTGGTCCAGAGGCCCTAGCCTGGATGTTGTGTGGGTCCATGCTGTGGGCACAGAAGTCTGAATACACCAACTCAGCTTATGAGTGGCGCCTAGGGTATGGCAGGCCGTATGTACAGCCCGAGAGGGAGCTCCTGGGCCTCTGAAACAAGGGCAAGTGGAATGCGTTCCTTCAGGCTTTTGTCTCTTGATGTTGTGTCCGGGATAGCCGTGGATTGGAGCGGTGGCCTCAGGTAGTGTGGACGAGTATCCCTCTCTGGGGATTTGTCCCAGCTCCCAAGAGTTTGGGGTCATTTTGTGGGAAGGGTGGAGTCGTGTTGTCTGGCTCATGGGTCTCTCCAAGAAAGGGATTCCAGAACAGAGCTCCAGGTTCAGGCGGGGCGAATGGTAAATTCACACCGTGGTGAGGATTGGGTGCATAAGGGCTTGGCAAGCCCCATATGTGGGCTTTTGGTCCAGGCCCTGACAGGCCTTTCTTTGACATGGGGCTCATGCTGAGGGTCACAGTGTGAATTTGTGCCCAAGCAGCCCTCAAGTTTGGGCGTGGCATCAGGGGCCATGAAGGTTTCTCCCACCCTGAAGGTGTGACTCCATGCCAAGAGCAACCTTGACAGCCATGGGGAAGGAGGAGTTCTGTTTTGTGCTTGCTATACCCAGCTGTGTGGAGAATTGATATAATGTCTAGGTTCAGATATCTGAAAACCAAGGTTAGGATGAGGTGACGGCATAAGACCATGTTGTGTCCGAAGTGCTGGGCGTGCGGCCAGCTGTCTCCTTGTCGTTCTGGACGTCTGGCTTCAGGCTGTGTCAGGCAGAGCATGAGTGCCCAGAGCAGCCTATCCAGTTCGGGTACCATCGAGGCCCGAGCAGGTTGATCCTCATCTGGGTTTTCTGGAGAGCCTCACAGGGAAACGTTTTTCTTCCGTTGGGCAGACACTGGGCTGGGTTTTGGTTCTGGAGTTCCTAGTCCGGAGGGCTTGTTTGCCAGGAGTGTGAGGAAGGAAGTCTGAAAACACAAGCTAGCGTGAGGTTTGGGACCGAGGGCACGGCAGGCCCACTCTGCAGAGGCTGAATCGAGATCTCCTGCACTGAGGTCATGTCAACTATGAGACGTGCCTCAGGCTAGAGTTCTTGTCCAGCATGGCCTCTTCCTGAAGGGTGTGGGGGCTTCATGAGGCCAGAAAGTTTTGCCTACAATGGGATTTGTGAACTGCTCAAAAACTGAAGGTTACCTTCTGCACGACAGTCGAGTCCTATTGGATGGTTCCAAGAGGCCCCATATGGAAAGACTCGAGAGCAGGTGTCTAAGCATGGATGCCTGGGAACGCCACCTCATAATCGCACTCTTTAGTCAGGACAAGGCAGGCTCAATCTGCGGGCTCCTGGGTGAGCTACCCAGAGGGGAGAGTTGAAATGGACTCTCCTGAAGATGAGTCCTACTGTGGCTTGGTGGCCTGGGAGACCTTGGAATGTGGAGGTGGCTCAGGGACTCTGCAGGATTCTCCAACATGAGGTGTTTGACACGGCTCCAACAAGGAAACTTCCCATGTGGAGACGAGAGGAGTTCTGTTCCGTGCCTCAGGAAAGCCCCATACCCTGTTCTTCGAACCAAAGCCTCTGAGGAGTGACACCTGGAAACCAAAGCAAGAGTTGAGACTACGGCCTAAAGGCCTGTCCAGCTCAACCTTCTATCTCTGTTGACATCTGTGTGCATGCATTCATGGATGTAGCTGCTCAGCTTGTGTCGAATGCCCCTGTGAGTCCAGTGAGGCTCCCAGTAGTGGGATGTCCTCGGAGGCCTTGAGGTTTCTCATATTCTGGAGGTGTGTGGCCAAAGGAATGGACACAGTTTCCCAGGAGAGAGCAGGCACGGTCCTGTGGTATGGCTCCAGAGGACCCAGCCTAGAGGCTGTGTTTGCCAGGGCTGTGGGGACAGATGTCTGAAAAAGCAAACTTGGCTCAGCTAGGGGCCAATGTAATGGCAGGCCTGATCTCTAGTCCGGGAGGGGAGATCCTCTGGAAATCAAAGTAGGGCAAGTGGGAGGCAGTCACTCAGGATTTTGTCTCTGGGTGTTGCGTTTACAGTGTCCGGTCAGGGTAGGGGTTGTCTCAGAGGCCGAGGAAGAGCCTTCCTCTCGGGGGATTGTCCAAGCTCCCAAGTGTTTGTGTTCATTCTGTGGGAATGAAGAGTACTGTATTCTGCCACAGGGGACACCCCAGGAGAGGGACTCTAGAGCACAGCAGTGGGTTCCCTCAACTGGAATACACACCATCTAGTTAGTCCTGGGTGCCTATGGGCATGGCAAGCCACATATGCGGGCTCTTGGCCCAGTCACTGAGAGGCGTTACTTGACTAATGTACTCACGCTGAGGGTCACAATGTGTGTTTGTGCCCAAGGCGGCCCTCACGCTTGGGCGTGGCCTCATGGGCCATGCCGTTTTCTCCTACACTGGAGGTTTGACTCACTGCCAGCAGCAAGGTTCCTTGCCAGGGGGAAGGAAGGGGGTTCTGACTTGTGCATCAGGTTCCCCCCAGTGCAGGGATTGGAGATAAGGTCTAGGTTCCGATGACTGAAAACCCAGGTTGGGAATGGATGGTGGCCTAAGGCAGTGGCGGGTCCAATGTGCTGGGTGTGCAGCCAGCTGTGTCGGTGTTTGTTGGAAGGTCTGGGCTCAGGCTATTTGCGACAGAGCATCACTGTTTAAGGTAGCCTATGCAATTGGGGTGTTGCCGAGGGCCAAGCAGTTTGATCCTCATTTGGGGTTTCTGGGCAGCGCCATAGACAATGTTTTTCTCCTGGGAGGCAGGCACAGTGCTTCATTGTTTCCCCAGAATTCCCAGTAGGGAGGGTTTGTGGGCCAGGAGTGTGAGGACGCAAGTCTGAAAACACAAGCTAGTGTGAGGATTGGAGCCAAGGGCAGAGCAGGCCCACTCTGCAGAGGCTGAATCAAAATCTCCTGCATCTGAAGTCAGGCTGAGGATCAGACGTTGGCTGAGCCTGGAGTATGTGTCCATGATGGCACCTTCATGAAGTGGGGGCCTCATGTGCCAAGGAAGTTTTCCCACGCTGAGTTTGGAGGTTGCCCCAAACCACAAGGTTTCCTTCTGCGGGACATTCGAGTCCTGTTGCATGGCTCCAGGACATACCATATGGAAGGACTGGAGAGCAGGGTTCGAAGGATGGATCCCTGTACAGCATGCCTCGCATTCCCATTGGCTATTAGCGACAAGATATGTTTGATCTGCTGCCTCTGGAACACGCGACCCAGGGGGCTGAGTTGAAATGGCCTCTCCTGAGGATGCGGCATAATGTGCGTTTGGGTCCATGGAGACCTTGGAATGTGCTGGTTGTTCTTTGGCCCTGCGGAACTATCCTACCTGAAGTGTTTGATACATCCCAGTAAGAAAGCTGCCCATGTGGAGATGAGAGATGTTTGGTTTGGTGCCTCAGAAAAGCCCCATGTGCTGGTCTACGAAAACAGTCCTCTGAGAACGGAAACATGGAAACCAAAGCTAAGGTTCAGATTAGGGCCTGGGGGCCTGTCCATTTCAACCTTCTGTCTCTGGGGACACTGTCTGAGAGTCTAAGTGGAGATAGTTGCTCCGCTGGTGTCAGAGAGCCCCTCTTAGTCCAGGGTGGCCTATACTATTGATGGCCTCAGGGACCTTGGAGCTTTTCCCTAACCTGTAGGGTTGTGGTCAATGGATTGGGCACACTTTCCTTGGAGAGGGCAGACACAATCTTTCGCTGTTTGTTCCAGAGGTCCTAGCCTGGATGTTGTGTGTGTCCAGGCTGTGGGCACAGAAGTCTGAATACACAAACTCAGCTTATGAGTGGCGCCTAGGGTATGGCAGGCCGTATGTACAGCCCGAGAGGGAGCTCCTGGGCCTCTGAAACAAGGGCAAGTGGAATGCGTTCCTTCAGGCTTTTGTCTCTTGATGTTGTGTCCGGGATAGCCGTGGATTGGAGCGGTGGCCTCAGGTAGTGTGGACGAGTATCCCTCTCTGGGGATTTGTCCCAGCTCCCAAGAGTTTGGGGTCATTTTGTTGGAAGGGTGGAGTCGTGTTGTCTGGCTCATGGGTCTCTCCAAGAAAGGGATTTCAGAGCAGAGCTCCAGGTACGGGCGGGGCGAATGGTAAATTCACACCGTGGTGAGGATTGGGTGCATAAGGGCTTGGCAAGCCCCATATGTGGGCTCTTGGTCCAGGCCCTGACAGGCCTTTCTTTGACATGGGGCTCATGCTGAGGGTCACAGTGTGAATTTGTGCCCAAGCAGCCCTCAAGTTTGGGCGTGGCATCAGGGGCCATGAAGTTTTCTCCCACCCTGAAGGTGTGACTCCATGCCAAGAGCAACCTTGACAGCCATGGGGAAGGAGGAGTTCTGTTTTGTGCTTGCTATACCCAGCTGTGTGGAGAATTGATATAATGTCTAGGTTCAGATATCTGAAAACCAAGGTTAGGATGAGGTGACGGCATAAGACCATGTTGTGTCCGAAGTGCTGGGTGTGCGGCCAGCTGTCTCCTTGTCGTTCTGGACGTCTGGCTTCAGGCTGTGTCAGGCAGAGCATGAGTGCCCAGAGCAGCCTATCCAGTTCGGGTACCGTCGAGGCCCGAGCAGGTTGATCCTCATCTGGGTTTTCTGGAGAGCCTCACAGGGAAACGTTTTTCTTCCGTTGGGCAGACACTGGGCTGGGTTTTGGTTCTGGAGTTCCTAGTCCGGAGGGCTTGATTGCCAGGAGTGTGAGGAAGGAAGTCTGAAACACAAGCTAGCGTGAGGTTTGGGACCGAGGGCACGGCAGGCCCACTCTGCAGAGGCTGAATCGAGATCTCCTGCACTGAGGTCATGTCAACTATGAGACGTGCCTCAGGCTAGAGTTCTTGTCCAGCATGGCCTCTTCCTGAAGGGTGTGGGGGCTTCATGAGGCCAGAAAATTTTGCCTACGATGGGATTTGTGAACTGCTCAAAAACTGAAGGTTACCTTCTGCACGACAGTCGAGTCCTATTGGATGGTTCCAAGAGGCCCCATATGGAAAGACTCGAGAGCAGGTGTCTAAGCATGGATGCCTGGGAACGCCACCTCATATTCGCACTCTTTAGTCAGGAAAAGGCAGGCTCAATCTGCGGGCTCCTGGGTGAGCTACCCAGAGGGGAGAGTTGAAATGGACTCTCTTGAAGATGAGTCCTACTGTGGCTTGGTGGCCTGGGAGACCTTGGAATGTGGAGGTGGCTCAGGGACTCTGCAGGATTCTCCAACATGAGGTGTTTGACACGGCTCCAACAAGGAAACTTCCCATGTGGAGACGAGAGGAGTTCTGTTCCGTGCCTCAGGAAAGCCCCATACCCTGTTCTTCGAACCAAAGCCTCTGAGGAGTGACACCTGGAAACCAAAGCAAGAGTTGAGACTACGGCCTAAAGGCCTGTCCGGCTCAACCTTCTATCTCTGTTGACATCTGTGTGCATGCATTCATGGATGTAGCTGCTCAGCTTGTGTCGAATGCCCCTGTGAGTCCAGTGAGGCTCCCAGTAGTGGGATGTCCTCGGAGGCCTTGAGGTTTCTCATATTCTGGAGGTGTGTGGCCAAAGGAATGGACACAGTTTCCCAGGAGAGAGCAGGCACGGTCCTATGGAATGGCTCCAGAGGACCCAGCCTAGAGGCTGTGTTTGCCAGGGCTGTGGGGACAGATGTCTGAAAAAGCAAACTTGGCTCAGCTAGGGGCCAATGTAATGGCAGGCCTGATCTCTAGTCCGGGAGGGGAGATCCTCTGGAAATCAAAGTAGGGCAAGTGGGAGGCAGTCACTCAGGATTTTGTCTCTGGGTGTTGCGTTTACAGTGTCCGGTCAGGGTAGGGGTTGTCTCAGAGGCCGAGGAAGAGCCTTCCTCTCGGGGGATTGTCCAAGCTCCCAAGTGTTTGTGTTCATTCTGTGGGAATGAAGAGTACTGTATTCTGCCACAGGGGACACCCCAGGAGAGGGACTCTAGAGCACAGCAGTGGGTTCCCTCAACTGGAATACACACCATCTAGTTAGTCCTGGGTGCCTATGGGCATGGCAAGCCACATATGCGGGCTCTTGGCCCAGTCACTGAGAGGCGTTACTTGACTAATGTACTCACGCTGAGGGTCACAATGTGTGTTTGTGCCCAAGGCGGCCCTCACGCTTGGGCGTGGCCTCATGGGCCATGCCGTTTTCTCCTACACTGGAGGTTTGACTCACTGCCAGCAGCAAGGTTTCTTGCCAGGGGGAAGGAAGGGGGTTCTGACTTGTGCATCAGGTTCCCCCCTGTGCAGGGATTGGAGATAAGGTCTAGGTTCCAATGACTGAAAACCCAGGTTGGGAATGGATGGTGGCCTAAGGCAGTGGCGGGTCCAATGTGCTGGGTGTGCAGCCAGCTGTGTCGGTGTTTGTTGGAAGGTCTGGGCTCAGGCTATTTGCGACAGAGCATCACTGTTTAAGGTAGCCTATGCAATTGGGGTGTTGCCGAGGGCCAAGCAGTTTGATCCTCATTTGGGGTTTCTGGGCAGCGCCATAGACAATGTTTTTCTCCTGGGAGGCAGGCACAGTGCTTCATTGTGGCCCCAGAATTCCCAGTAGGGAGGGTTTGTGGGCCAGGAGTGTGAGGACGCAAGTCTGAAAACACAAGCTAGTGTGAGGATTGGAGCCAAGGGCAGAGCAGGCCCACTCTGCAGAGGCTGAATCAAAATCTCCTGCATCTGAAGTCAGGCTGAGGATCAGACGTTGGCTGAGGCTGGAGTATGTGTCCATGATGGCACCTTCATGAAGTGGGGGCCTCATGAGGCCAAGGAAGTTTTCCCACGCTGAGTTTGGAGGTTGCCCCAAACCACAAGGTTTCCTTCTGCGGGACATTCGAGTCCTGTTGCATGGCTCCAGGACATACCATATGGAAGGACTGGAGAGCAGGGTTCGAAGGATGGATCCCTGTACAGCATGCCTCGCATTCCCATTGGCTATTAGCGACAAGATATGTTTGATCTGCTGCCTCTGGAACACGCGACCCAGGGGGCTGAGTTGAAATGGCCTCTCCTGAGGATGCGTCATAATGTGCGTTTGGGTCCATGGAGACCTTGGAATGTGCTGGTTGTTCTTTGGCCCTGCGGAACTATCCTACCTGAAGTGTTTGATACATCCCAGTAAGAAAGCTGCCCATGTGGAGATGAGAGATGTTTGGTTTGGTGCCTCAGAAAAGCCCCATATGCTGGTCTACAAAAACAGTCCTCTGAGAACGGAAACATGGAAACCAAAGCTAAGGTTCAGATTAGGGCCTGGGGGCCTGTCCATTTCAACCTTCTGTCTCTGGGGACACTGTATGAGAGTCTAAGTGGAGATAGTTGCTCCGCTGGTGTCAGAGAGCCCCTCTTAGTCCAGGGTGGCCTATACTATTGATGGCCTCAGGGACCTTGGAGCTTTCCCCTAACCTGTAGGGTTGTGGTCAATGGATTGGGCACACTTTCCTTGGAGAGGGCAGACACAATCTTTCGCTGTTTGGTCCAGAGGTCCTAGTCTGGATGTTGTGTGTGTCCAGGCTGTGGGCACAGAAGTCTGAATACACAAACTCAGCTTATGAGTGGCGCCTAGGTTATGGCAGGCCGTATGTACAGCCCGAGAGGGAGCTCCTGGGCCTCTGAAACAAGGGCAAGTGGAATGCGTTCCTTCAGGCTTTTGTCTCTTGATGTTGTGTCCGGGATAGCCGTGGATTGGAGCGGTGGCCTCAGGTAGTGTGGACGAGTATCCCTCTCTGGGGATTTGTCCCAGCTCCCAAGAGTTTGGGGTCATTTTGTGGGAAGGGTGGAGTCGTGTTGTCTGGCTCATGGGTCTCTCCAAGAAAGGGATTCCAGAGCAGAGCTCCAGGTACGGGCGGGGCGAATGGTAAATTCACACTGTGGTGAGGATTGGGTGCATAAGGGCTTGGCAAGCCCCATATGTGGGCTCTTGGTCCAGGCCCTGACAGGCCTTTCTTTGACATGGGGCTCATGCTGAGGGTCACAGTGTGAATTTGTGCCCAAGCAGTTCTCAAGTTTGGGCGTGGCATCAGGGGCCATGAAGGTTTCTCCCACCCTGAAGGTGTGACTCCATGCCAAGAACAACCTTGACAGCCATGGGGAAGGAAGAGTTCTGTTTTGTGCTTGCTATACCCAGCTGTGTGGAGAATTGATATAATGTCTAGGTTCAGATATCTGAAAACCAAGGTTAGGATGAGGTGACGGCATAAGACCATGTTGTGTCCGAAGTGCTGGGTGTGCGGCCAGCTGTCTCCTTGTCGTTCTGGACGTCTGGCTTCAGGCTGTGTCAGGCAGAGCATGAGTGCCCAGAGCAGCCTATCCAGTTCGGGTACCGTCGAGGCCCGAGCAGGTTGATCCTCATCTGGGTTTTCTGGAGAGCCTCACAGGGAAACGTTTTTCTTCCGTTGGGCAGACACTGGGCTGGGTTTTGGTTCTGGAGTTCCTAGTCCGGAGGGCTTGTTTGCCAGGAGTGTGAGGAAGGAAGTCTGAAACACAAGCTAGCGTGAGGTTTGGGACCGAGGGCACGGCAGGCCCACTCTTCAGAGGCTGAATCGAGATCTCCTGCACTGAGGTCATGTCAACTATGAGACGTGCCTCAGGCTAGAGTTCTTGTCCAGCATGGCCTCTTCCTGAAGGGTGTCGGGGCTTCATGAGGCCAGAAAGTTTTGTCTACGATGGGATTTGTGAACTGCTCAAAAACTGAAGGTTACCTTCTGCACGACAGTCTAGTCCTATTGGATGGTTCCAAGAGGCCCCATATGGAAAGACTCGAGAGCAGGTGTCTAAGCATGGATGCCTGGGAACGCCACCTCATATTCCCACTCTTTAGTCAGGACAAGGCAGGCTCAATCTGCGGGCTCCTAGGTGAGCTACCCAGAGGGGAGATTTGAAATGGACTCTCTGAAGATGAGTCCTACTGTGGCTTGGTGGCCTGGGAGACCTTGGAATGTGGAGGTGGCTCAGGGAATCTGCAGGATTCTCCAACATGAGGTGTTTGACACGGCTCCAACAAGGAAACTTCCCATGTGGAGACGAGAGGAGTTCTGTTCCGTGCCTCAGGAAAGCCCCATACCCTGTTCTTCGAAACCAAGCCTCTGAGGAGTGACACCTGGAAACCAAAGCAAGAGTTGAGACTACGGCCTAAAGGCCTGTCCGGCTCAACCTTCTATCTCTGTTGACATCTGTGTGCATGCATTCATGGATGTAGCTGCTCAGCTTGTGTCCGAATTCCCTGTGAGTCCAGTGAGGCCCCAGTAGTGGGATGTCCTCGGAGGCCTTGAGGTTTCTCATATTCTGGAGGTGTGTGGCCAAAGGAATGGACACAGTTTCGCAGGAGAGAGCAGGCACGGTCCTGTGGAATGGCTCCAAAGGACCCAGCCTAGAGGCTGTGTTTGCCAGGGCTGTGGGGACAGATGTCTGAAAAAGCAAACTTGGCTCAGCTAGGGGCCAATGTAATGGCAGGCCTGATCTCTAGTCCGGGAGGGGAGATCCTCTGGAAATCAAAGTAGGGCAAGTGGGAGGCAGTCACTCAGGATTTTGTCTCTGGGTGTTGCGTTTACAGTGTCCGGTCAGGGTAGGGGTTGTCTCAGAGGCCGAGGAAGAGCCTTCCTCTCGGGGGATTGTCCAAGCTCCCAAGTGTTTGTGTTCATTCTGTGGGAATGAAGAGTACTGTTTTCTGCCACAGGGGACCCCCCAGGAGAGGGACTCTAGAGCACAGCAGTGGGTTCCCTCAACTGGAATACACACCATCTAGTTAGTCCTGGGTGCCTATGGGCATGGCAAGCCACATATGCGGGCTCTTGGTCCAGTCACTGAGAGGCGTTACTTGAATAAGGTACTCACGCTGAGGGTCACAATGTGTGTTTGTGCCCAAGGCGGCCCTCACGCTTGGGCGTGGCCTCATGGGCCATGCCGTTTTCTCCTACACTGAAAGTTTGACTCACTGCCAGCAGCAAGGTTTCTTGCCAGGGGGAAGGAAGGGGATTCTGACTTGTGCATCAGGTTCCCCCCTGTGCAGGGATTGGAGATAAGGTCTAGGTTCCGATGACTGAAAACCCAGGTTGGGAATGGATGGTGGCCTAAGGCAGTGGCGGGTCCAATGTGCTGGGTGTGCAGCCAGCTGTGTCGGTGTCCGTTGGAAGGTCTGGGCTCAGGCTATTTGCGACAGAGCATCACTGTTTAAGGTAGCCTATGCAATTGGGGTGTTGCCGAGGGCCAAGCAGTTTGATCCTCATTTGGGGTTTCTGGGCAGCGCCATAGACAATGTTTTTCTCCTGGGAGGCAGGCACAGTGCTTCATTGTGGCCCCAGAATTCCCAGTAGGGAGGGTTTGTGGGCCAGGAGTGTGAGGACGCAAGTCTGAAAACACAAGCTAGTGTGAGGATTGGAGCCAAGGGCAGAGCAGGCCCACTCTGCAGAGGCTGAATCAAAATCTCCTGCATCTGAAGTCAGGCTGAGGATCAGACGTTGGCTGAGGCTGGAGTATGTGTCCATGATGGCACCTTCATGAAGTGGGGGCCTCATGAGGCCAAGGAAGTTTTCCCACACTGAGTTTGGAGGTTGCCCCAAACCACAAGGTTTCCTACTGCGGGACATTCGAGTCCTGTTGCATGGCTCCAGGACATACCATATGGAAGGACTGGAGAGCAGGGTTCGAAGGATGGATCCCTGTACAGCATGCCTCGCATTCCCATTGGCTATTAGCGACAAGATATGTTTGATCTGCTGCCTCTGGAACACGCGACCCAGGGGGCTGAGTTGAAATGGCCTCTCCTGAGGATGCGTCATAATGTGCGTTTGGGTCCATGGAGACCTTGGAATGTGCTGGTTGTTCAGTGGCCCTGCGGAACTCTCCTACCTGAAGTGTTTGATACATCGCAGTAAGAAAGCTGCCCATGTGGAGATGAGAGAGGTTTGGTTTGGTGCCTCAGAAAAGCCCCATATGCTGGTCTACGAAAACAGTCCTCTGAGAACGGAAACATGGAAACCAAAGCTAAGGTTCAGATTAGGGCCGGGGGGCCTGTCCATTTCAACCTTCTGTCTCTGGGGACACAGTCTGAGAGTCTAAGTGGAGATAGTTGCTCCGCTGGTGTCAGAGAGCCCCTCTTAGTCCAGGGTGGCCTATACTATTGATGGCCTCAGGGACCTTGGAGCTTTTCCCTAACCTGTAGGGTTGTGGTCAATGGATTGGGCACACTTTCCTTGGAGAGGGCAGGCACAATCTTTCGCTGTTTGGTCCAGAGGCCCTAGCCTGGATGTTGTGTGGGACCAGGCTGTGGGCACAGAAGTCTGAATACACCAACTCAGCTTATGAGTGGCGCCTAGGGTATGGCAGGCCGGATGTACAGCCCGAGAGGGAGCTCCTGGGCCTCTGAAACAAGGGCGAGTGGGAGGCGTTCCTTCAGGCTTTTGTCTCTGGATGTTGTGTCCGGGATAGCCGTGGATTGGAGCGGTGGCCTCAGGTACTGTGGACGAGTATCCCTCTCTGGGGATTTGTCCCAGCTCCCAAGAGTTTGGGGTCATTTTGTGGGAAGGGTGGAGTCGTGTTGTCTGGCTCATGGGTCTCTCCAAGAAAGGGATTCCAGAGCAGAGCTCCAGGTATGGGCGGGGCGACTGGAAAATTCAAACCATGGTGAGGATTGGGTGCATAGGGGCTTGGCAAGCCCCATATGTGGGCTCTTGGTCCAGGCCCTGACAGGCCTTTCTTTGACATGGGGCTCATGCTGAGGGTCACAGTGTGAATTTGTACCCAAGCAGCACTCAAGTTTGGGCGTGGCATCAGGGGCCATGAAGGTTTCTCCCACCCTGAAGGTGTGACTCCATGCCAAGAGCAAGCTTGACAGCCATGGGGAAGGAGGAGTTCTGTTTTGTGCTTGCTATACCCAGCTGTGTGGAGAATTGATATAATGTCTAGGTTCAGATATCTGAAAACCAAGGTTAGGATGAGGTGACGGCATAAGACCATGGCGTGTCCGAAGTGCTGGGTGTGCGGCCAGCTGTCTCCTTGTCTGTCTGGACGTCTGGCTTCAGGCTGTGTCAGGCAGAGCATGAGTGCCCAGAGCAGCCTATCCACTTCGGGTACTGTCTAGGCCCGAGCAGGTGGATCCTCATCTGGGTTTTCTGGAGAGCCCCACAGGGAAACGTTTTTCTTCTGTTGGGCAGGCACTGGGCTGGGTTTTGGTTCTGGAGTTCCTCGTCCGGAGGGCTTGTTTGCCAGGAGTGTGAGGAAGGAAGTCGGAAAACACAAGCTAGCGTGAGGTTTGGGACCGAGGGCACGGCAGGCCCACTCTGCAGAGGCTGAATCGTGATCTCCTGCACTGAGGTCATGTCAACTATGAGACGTGCCTCAGGCTAGAGTTTTTGTCCAGCATGGCCTCTTCCTGAAGGTTGTGGGGGCTTCATGAAGCCAGGAAGATTTGCCTACGATGGGATTTGTGAACTGCTCCAAAACTGAAGGTTACCTTCTGCACGACAGTCAAGTCCTATTGGATGGTTCCAAGAGGCCCCATATGGAAAGACTCGAGAGCAGGTGTCTAAGCATGGATGCCTGGGAACGCCACATCATATTCCCACTCTTTAGTCAGGACAAGGCAGGCTCAATCTGCGGGCTCCTGGGTGAGCTACCCAGAGGGGAGACTTGAAATGGTCTCTCCTGAAAATGAGTCCTACTGTGGCTTGGTGGCCTGGGAGACCTTGGAATGTGGAGGTGGCTCAGGGACTCTGCAGGATTCTCCAACATGAGGTGTTTGTCAGGGCTCCAACAAGGAAACTTCCCATGTGGAGATGAGAGGAGTTCTGTTCCGTGCCTCAGGAAAGCCCCATACCCTGTTCTTCGAACCCAAGCCTCTGAGGAGTGACACCTGGAAACCAAAGCAAGAGTTGAGACTACGGCCTAAAGACCTGTCCGCCTCAACCTTCTATCTCTGTTGACATCTGTGTGCATGCATTCATGGATGTAGCTGCTCAGCTTGTGTCCGAATGCCCCTGTGAGTCCAGTGAGGCTCCCAGTAGTGGGATGTCCTCAGAGTCCTTGAGGTTTCTCATATTCTGGAGGTGTGTGGCCAAAGGAATGGACACAGTTTCCCAGGAGAGAGCAGGCACGGTCCTGTGGTATGGCTCCAGAGGACCCAGCCTAGAGGCTGTGTTTGCCAGGGCTGTGGGGACAGATGTCTGAAAAAGCAAACTTGGCTCAGCTAGGGGCCAATGTAATGGCAGGCCTGATCTCTAGTCCGTGAGGGGAGATCCTCTGGAAATCACAGTAGGGCAAGTGGGAGGCAGTCACTCAGGATTTTGTCTCTGGGTGTTGTGTTTACAATGTCTGGTCAGGGTAGGGGTTGTCTCAGAGGCCGAGGAAGAGCCTTCCTCTCGGGGGATTGTCCAAGCTCCCAAGTGTTTGTGTTCATTCTGTGGGAATAAAGAGTACTGTTTTCTGCCACAGGGGACACCCCAGGAGAGGGACTCTAGAGCACAGCAGTGGGTTCCCTCAACTGGAATACACACCATCTAGTTAGTCCTGGGTGCCTATGGGCATGGCAAGCCACATATGCGGGCTCTGGGTCCAGTCACTGAGAGGCGTTACTTGAATAAGGTATTCACGCTGAGGGTCACAATGTGTGTTTGAGCCCAAGACGGCCCTCACGCTTGGGCGTGGCCTCATGGGCCATGCCGTTTTCTCCTACACTGAAAGTTTGACTCACTGCCAGCAGCAAGGTTTCTTGCCATGGGGAAGGAGGGGTTCTGACTTGTGCATCATGTTCCCCCCTGTGCAGGGATTGGAGATAAGGTCTAGGTTCCGATGACTGAAAACCCAGGTTGGGAATGGATGGTGGCCTAAGGCAGTGGCGGGTCCAATGTGCTGGGTGTGCAGCCAGCTGTGTCGTTGTCCGTTGGAAGGTCTGGGCTCAGGCTATTTGCGACAGAGCATCACTGTTTAAGGTAGCCTATGCAATTGGGGTGTTGCCGAGGGCCAAGCAGTTTGATCCTTATTTGGGGTTTCTGGGCAGCGCCATAGACAATGTTTTTCTCCTGGGAGGCAGGCACAGTGCTTCATTGTGGCCCCAGAATTCCCAGTAGGGAGGGTTTGTGGGCCAGGAGTGTGAGGACGGAAGTCTGAAAACACAAGCTAGTGTGAGGATTGGAGCCAAGGGCAGAGCAGGCCCACTCTGCAGAGGCTGAATCAAAATCTCCTGCATCTGAAGTCAGGCTGAGGATCAGACGTTGGCTGAGGCTGGAGTATGTGTCCATGATGGCACCTTCATGAAGTGGGGGCCTCATGAGGCCAAGGAAGTTTTCCCACGCTGAGTTTGGAGCTTGCCCCAAACCACAAGGTTTCCTTCTGCAGGACATTCGAGTCCTGTTGCATGGCTCCAGGACATACCATATGAAAGGACTGGAGAGCAGGGTTCGAAGGATGGATCCCTGTACAGCATGTCTCGCATTCCCATTGGCTATTAGCGACAAGATATGTTTGATCTGCTGCCTCTGGAACACGCGACCCAGGGGGCTGAGATGAAATGGCCTCTCCTGAGGATGCGTCATAATGTGCGTTTGGGTCCATGGAGACCTTGGAATGTGCTGGTTGTTCAGTGGCCCTGCGGAAATCTCCTACCTGAAGTGTTTGATACATCCCAGTAAGAAAGCTGCCCATGTGGAGATGAGAGAGGTTTGGTTTGGTGCCTCAGAAAAGCCCCATGTGCTGGTCTACGAAAACAGTCCTCTGAGAATGGAAACATGGAAACCAAAGCTAAGTTTCAGATTAGGGCCTGGGGGCCTGTCCATTTCAACCTTCTGTCTCTGGGGCACTGTCTGAGAGTCTAAGTGGAGCTAGTTGCTCCGCTGGTGTCAGAGAGCCCCTCTTAGTCCAGGGTGGCCTATACTATTGATGGCCTCAGGGACCTTGGAGCTTTTCCCTAACCTGTAGGGTTGTGGTCAATGGATTGGCACACTTTCCTTGGAGAGGGCAGGCACAATCTTTCGCTGTTTGGTCCAGAGGCCCTAGCCTGGATGTTGTGTGGGTCCAGGCTGTGGGCACAGAAGTCTGAATACACCAACTCAGCTTAGGAGTGGCGCCTAGGGTATGGCAGGCCGGATGTACAGCCCGAGAGGGAGCTCCTGGGCCTCTGAAACAAGGGCGAGTGGGAGGCGTTCCTTCAGGCTTTTGTCTCTGGATGTTGTGTCCGGGATAGCCGTGGATTGGAGCGGTGGCCTCAGGTACTGTGGACGAGTATCCCTCTCTGGGGATTTGTCCCAGCTCCCAAGAGTTTGGGGTCATTTTGTGGGAAGGGTGGAGTCGTGTTGTCTGGCTCATGGGTCTCTCCAAGAAAGGGATTCCAGAGCAGAGCTCCAGGTACGGGCGGGGCGACTGGAAAATTCAAACCATGGTGAGGATTGGGTTCATAGGGTCTTGGCAAGCCCCATATGTGGGCTCTTGGTCCAGGCCCTGACAGGCCTTTCTTTGACATGGGGCTCATGCTGAGAGTCACAGTGTGAATTTGTGCCCAAGCAGCCCTCAAGTTTGGGCGTGGCATCAGGGGCCATGAAGGTTTCTCCCACCCTGAAGGTGTGACTCCATGCCAAGAGCAAGCTTGACAGCCATGGGGAAGGAGGAGTTCTGTTTTGTGCTTGCTATACCCAGCTGTGTGGAGAATTGATATAATGTCTAGGTTCAGATATCTGAAAACCAAGGTTAGGATGAGGTGACGGCATAAGACCATGGCGTGTCCGAAGTGCTAGGTGTGCGGCCAGCTGTCTCCTTGTCTGTCTGGACGTCAGGCTTCAGGCTGTGTCAGGAAGAGCATGAGTGCCCAGAGCAGCCTATCCAGTTCGGGTACCGTCTAGGCCCGAGCAGGTGGATCCTCATCTGGGTTTTCTGGAGAGCCCCACAGGGAAACGTTTTTCTTCCGTTGGGCAGACACTGGGCTGGGTTTTGGTTCCGGAGTTCCTAGTCCGGAGGGCTTGTTTGCCAGGAGTGTGAGGAACGAAGTCGGAAAACACAAGCTAGCGTGAGGTTTGGGACCGAGGGCACGGCAGGCCCACTCTGCAGAGGCTGAATCGAGATCTCCTGCACTGAGGTCATGTCAACTATGAGACGTGCCTCAGGCTAGAGTTCTTGTCCAGCATGACCTCTTCCTGAAGGGTGTGGGGGCTTCATGAGGCCAGAAAGTTTTGCCTACGATGGGATTTGTGAACTGCTCCAAAACTGAAGGTTACCTTTTGCACGAAAGTTGAGTCCTATTGGATGGTTCCAAGAGGCCCCATATGGAAAGACTCGAGAGCAGGTGTCTAAGCATGGATGCCTGGGAACGCCACCTCATATTCCCACTCTTTAGTCAGGACAAGGCGGGCTCAATCTGCGGGCTCCTGGGTGAGCTACCCAGAGGGGAGAGTTGAAATGGTCTCTCCTGAAGATGAGTCCTACTGTGGCTTGGTGGCCTGGAGACCTTGGAATGTGGAGGTGGCTCAGGGACTCTGCAGGATTCTCCAACATGAGGTTTTTGACAGGGCTCCAACAAGGAAACTTCCCATGTGGAGACGAGAGGAGTTCTGTTCCGTGCCTCAGGAAAGCCCCATACCCTGTTCTTCGAACCCAAGCCTCTGAGGAGTGACACCTGGAAACCAAAGCAAGAGTTGAGACTACGGCCTAAAGACCTGTCCGCCTCAACCTTCTATCTCTGTTGACATCTGTGTGCATGCATTCATGGATGTAGCTGCTCAGCTTGTGTCCGAATGCCCCTGTGAGTCCAGTGAGGCTCCCAGTAGTGGGATGTCCTCGGAGTCCTTGAGGTTTCTCATATTCTGGAGGTGTGTGGCCAAAGGAATGGACACAGTTTCCCAGGAGAGAGCAGGCACGGTCCTGTGGAATGGCTCCAGAGGACCCAGCCTAGAGGCTGTGTTTGCCAGGGCTGTGGGGACAGATGTCTGAAAAAGCAAACTTGGCTCAGCTAGGGGCCAATGTAATGGCAGGCCTGATCTCTAGTCCGGGAGGGGAGATCCTCTGGAAATCAAAGTAGGGCAAGTGGGAGGCAGTCACTCAGGATTTTGTCTCTGGGTGTTGCGTTTACAGTGTCCGGTCAGGGTAGGGGTTGTCTCAGAGGCCGAGGAAGAGCCTTCCTCTCGGGGGATTGTCCAAGCTCCCAAGTGTTTGTGTTCATTCTGTGGGAATAAAGAGTACTGTTTTCTGCCACAGGGGACCAGCCAGGAGAGGGACTCTAGAGCACAGCAGTGGGTTCCCTCAACTGGAATACACACCATCTAGTTAGTCCTGGTGCCTATGGGCATGGCAAGCCACATATGCAAGCTCTGGGTCCAGTCACTGAGAGGCGTTACTTGAATAAGGTACTCACGCTGAGGGTCACAATGTGTGTTTGTGCCCAAGGCGGCCCTCACGCTTGGGCGTGGCCTCATGGGCTGTGCCGTTTTCTCCTACACTGGAGGTTTGACTCACTGCCAGCAGCAAGGTTTCTTGCCAGGGGGAAGGAAGGGGGTTCTGACTTGTGCATCAGGTTCCCCCCTGTGCAGGGATTGGAGATAAGGTCTAGGTTCCGATGACTGAAAACCCAGGTTGGGAATGGATGGTGGCCTAAGGCAGTGGCGGGTCCAATGTGCTGGGTGTGCAGCCAGCTGTGTCGGTGTCTGTTGAAAGGTCTGGGCTCAGGCTATTTGCGACAGAGCATCACTGTTTAAGGTAGCCTATGCAATTGGGGTGTTGCCGAGGGCCAAGCAGTTTGATCCTCATTTGTGGTTTTTGGGCAGCGCCATAGACAATGTTTTTCTCTTGGGAGGCAGGCACAGTGCTTCATTGTGGCCCCAGAATTCCCAGTAGGTAGGGTTTGTGGGCCAGGAGTGTGAGGACGGAAGTCTGAAAACACAAGCTAGTGTGAGGATTGGAACCAAGGGCAGAGCAGGCCCACTCTGCAGAGGCTGAATCAAAATCTCCTGCATCTGAAGTCAGGCTGAGGATAAGACGTTGGCTGAGGCTGGAGTATGCGTCCATGATGGCACCTTCATGAAGTGGGGGCCTCAAGGCCTCATGAGGCCAAGGAAGTTTTCCCACGCTGAGTTTGGAGGTTGCCCCAAACCACAAGGTTTCCTTCTGCGGGACATTCGAGTCCTGTTGCATGGCTCCAGGACATACCATATGGAAGGACTGGAGAGCAGGGTTCGAAGGATAGATCCCTGTACAGCATGCCTCGCATTCCCATTGGCTATTAGCGACAAGATATGTTTGATCTGCTGCCTCTGGACCACGCGACCCAGGGGGCTGAGTTGAAATGGCCTCTCCTGAGGATGCGTCATAATGTGCTTTTGGGTCCATGGAGACCTTGGAATGTGCTGGTTGTTCAGTGGCCCTGCGGAAATCTCCTACCTGAAGTGTTTGATACATCCCAGTAAGAAAGCTGCCCATGTGGAGATGAGAGATGTTTGGTTTGGTGCCTCAGAAAAGACCCATGTGCTGGTCTACGAAAACAGTCCTCTGAGAACGGAAATATGGAAACCAAAGCTAAGGTTCAGATTAGGGCCTGGGGGCCTGTCCATTTCAACCTTCTGTCTCTGGGGACACTGTCTGAGTGTCTAAGTGGAGATAGTTGCTCCGCTGGTGTCAGAGAGCCCCTCTTAGTCCAGGGTGACCTATACTATTGATGGCCTCAGGGACCTTGGAGCTTTTCCCTAACCTGTAGGGTTGTGGTCAATGGATTGGGCACACTTTCCTTGGAGAGGGCAGGCACAATCTTTCGCTGTGGCCCTAGAGGCCCAAGCCTGGAGGTGTGTGGGTCCAGGCTGTGGGCACAGAAGTCTGAATACACAAACTCAGCTTATGAGTGGCGCCTAGGGTATGGCTGGCCGAAGGTACAGCCCGAGAGGGAGCTCCTGGGCCTCTGAAACAAGGGCGAGTGGGAGGCGTTCCAACAGGCTTTTGTCTCTGGATGTTGTGTCTGGGATAGCCGTGGATTTGAGGGGTGGCCTCAGGGACTGTGGACGACTATCCCTCTCTGGGGATTTGTCCTAGCTCCCAAAATTGGGGTCATTTTGTGGGAAGGGTGGAGTCGTGTTGTCTGGCTCATGGGTCTCTCCAAGAAAGGGATTCCAGAGCAGAGCCCCAGGTACGGGCATGGCGACTGGAAAACTCAAACCCTGGTGAGGATTGGGTGCATAGGGTCTTGGCAAGCCCCATATGTGGGCTCTTGGTCCAGGCCCTGACAGGCCTTTCTTTGACATGGGGCTCATGGTGAGGGTCACAGTGTGAATTTGTTCCCAATCAGCACTCACGTTTGGGCGTGGCATCAGGGGCCATGAAGGTTTCTCCCACCCTGAAGGTGTGACTCCATGCCAAGAGCAAGCTTTACAGCCATGGGGAAGCAGGACTTCTGTTTTGTGCTTGCGATACCCAGCTGTGTGGAGAATTGATATGATGTCTAGGTTCAGATATCTGAAAACCAAGGTTAGGAAGAGATGACGGCATAAGACCATGGCGTGTCCGAAATGCTGGGTGTGCCGCCAGCTGTCTCCTTGTCTGTCTGGATGTCTGGCTTCAGGCTGTGTCAGACAGAGCATGAGTGCCCAGAGCAGCCTATCCAGTTCGGGTACCGTCGAGGCCCGAGCAGGTTGATCCTCATCTGGGTTTTCTGGAGAGTCCCACAGGGAAACGTTTTTCTTCCGTTGGGCAGACACTGGGCTGGGTTGTGGTTCTGGAGTTCCTCGTCCGGAGGGCTTGTTTGCCAGGAGTGTGAGGAAGGAAGTCGGAAAACACAAGCTAGCGTGAGGTTTGGGACCGAGGGCACGGCAGGCCCACTCTGCAGAGGCTGAATCGTGATCTCCTGCACTGAGGTCATGTCAACTATGAGACGTGCCTCAGGCTAGAGTTTTTGTCCAGCATGGCCTCTTCCTGAAGGTTGTGGGGGCTTCATGAAGCCAGGAAGATTTGCCTACGATGGGATTTGTGAACTACTCCAAACCTCAAGATTTCCTTCTTCACGACAGTCGAGTCCTATTGGATGGTTCCAGGAGGCCCCATACGGAAAGACTCGAGAGCAGGTGTCTAAGCATGGATGCCTGGGAACGCCACCTCATATTCCCACTGTTTAGTCAGGACAAGTCAGGCTCAATCTGCAGGCTCCTGGGTGAGCTACCTAGAGGGCAGAGTTTAAATGGACTCTCCTGAAGATGAGTTCTACTGTGGCTTTGTGGCCTGGGAGAGCTTGGAATGTGGAGGTGGCTCAGGGACTCTGCAGGGTTTTCCAAACTGAGGTGTTTGACACAGCTCCAACAAGGAATCTTCCCATGTGGAGACGAGAGGAGTTCTGTTCAGTGCCTCAGGAAAGCCCCATATCCTGTTCTTCGAACCAAAGCCTCTGAGGAGTGACACCTGGAAACCAAAGCAAGAGTTGAGATTAGGGCCTAAGTGCCTGTCCGGCTCAACCTTCTATCTCTGTTGACATCTGTGTGCATGCCTTCGTGGAGGTAGCTGCTCAGCTTGTGTCCGAATGCCCCTGTGTGTCCAGGGAGGCTCCCAGTAGTGGGATGTCCTCGGGGGCCTTGAGGTTACTCATATTCTGGAGGTGTGTGGCCAAAGGAATGGACACAGTTTCCCAGGAGAGAGCAGGCACGGTCCTGTGCTATGGCTCCAGAGGACCCAGCCTAGAGGCTATGTGTGCCAGGGCTGTGGGGACTGATGTCTGAAAGAGCAAACTTGGCTCAGGTAGGGGCCAAGGTAATGGCAGGCCTGATCTCCAGTCCGTGAGGGGAGATCCTCTGGATATCAAAGGAGGGCAAGTGGGAGGCAGTCGCTCAGGCTTTTGTCTCTGGGTGTTGCGTTCACAGTGTCCGGTCAGGGTAGGGGTTGCCTCAGGGTCCGAGGAAGTGCCTTCCTCTCGGGGGATTGTCCAAGCTCCCAAGTGTTTGGGTTCATTCTGGGGGAAGTGAAGAGTACTGTTTTCTGCCACAAAGGACCTCCCAGGAGAGGGACTCTAGAGCACAGCAGTGGGTTCCCTCAACTGGAATACACACCATCTAGTTAGTCCTGGGTGACTATGGGCATGGCAAGGACTATATGCAGGATCTTCGTCCCGAACCTGACATGCCTTTCTTTGTCATGGGGCTCATGCTAGGGTCACAGTGTGAATTTGTGCCCAAGCAGCACTCATGTTTGGGCGTGGCATCAGGGGCCATGAAGGGTTCCCCACGTGAAGGTGTGACTCCATGCGAAGAACAAGCATTACAGCCATGTGGAAGGCAGAGTTCTGATTGTGATTCCGATACTCAAACTCAGCTTTGGGGACATCGGTATGGCAGGCCCAATCTACAAACCATGAGAAGAACTCATGAAGATTTGAATATAGAATGAGTCTGAGGCGCTTGCTCAGGCATTTGTCTCTGGAATTTGTATCAGCGATCTCCGTGGAATGTCGGGGATGCCTCATGGTCCATGGACGAATCTACCTCTATGATGATTTCACCCGATTCCCAATTATTTTTCGTCAATCTATGGGATGGGAAGCATCCTTTCAGTTTTGTTACCTCAGGTGTCCCACGAAAAGAGGAATTCCAAAGCCAAGCCGTGGGGAAGACTGAAGGGACCACCTGAACTATGGTTAAAAATTGGGGCCTAGGGGCATGGCAAGCCCAATATGCTATCTCTTCATCCAGCCACTAAGAGGCCTTACTTGAGGACTTTGGTCAGGCTGAGGGTCACAATGTGTGTTTGTGACCAATGTAGCCTGCGAGCATGGAGGGGCCTCATGGGCAACACTGGATTCAACTACACTGAAAGTTGGACAATATGCCAAACACAAGGTTTCTTGCCATGGGGAAGGAGTTCTGATTTCTGCATCAGGATCAACCCTGGGCAGTGATTGGAGATAAGGTCTAGAATCTAAAGCCTGAAAACCGAGGTTGGGAAGAGATGACGACCTAAGGCCATGGCGGCTCGATGTGCTCAGTGTGTGGCAAGCTGTCTGGTTGGGGCCAGGAAGTCCAGGCTCAGGCTGTGTCAGAAAGGGCATTAGTGCCCTGGTCAGCCTATATGTTCGGGGTACAGCCAAGGTAGGTGCAGGTTGATCCTCTTGGGGTTACTGGGTAGCCCCAGAGGACAATGTTTTTCTTCTAGAGGGCAGGCAGAGTGCTGCATTGTAGTTCTGGATTGGCAAACTGGAGGGCTTGTGGGCCAGTAGTCTGAGGACAGAAGTCTGAGAACACAAGCTCGGCTTAGGTTTCTGGTTGAGGACATGGCACACAGAATCTACAGACCGGAATCGAGATCTCGTGCATCTGAAGTCAGGGCGAGGATCAGACGATCGCTCAGGTTGGAGTTTCTGTCCCTTATGGCCCCTTCATGAAGGGGGAGCATCACAAGGCCATGGGGGTTGTCCCACGATGGGATTTGTGAGAAGCTCCAAACTGCAAATTGTCTTCTGCAGGACAATTGAGACCTGTTGTTTGGCTCCAGGCCAATGATTCTGAGCAGGGTTCTAAGGATGGATCGCTGGTTAGCCCACCTCGCATTCCAATTGTCTCCTAGCAACAAGACAGGTTAGATCTGCTGGATCAGGGGGAGCAACCGAGGAGGATGAGTCGAAATGGACTCTCCTGGGGTTGGGTCCTAGCGTGCTTTTGTGTGTACCGAGACCTTGGAGTGAAGCGGTGGCACTGCGGCCCTGACGGGTTCTCCAAAACCGAGGCTTTGACAGAGCTCCAACGTGCTAGTTTCCTATGTGCAGATGAGATTTTTTCTGATGGGTGCATCAAGAAAAAGCCATTGCTGGTTTTGAAATCCAGGCGTCTGAGGAGAGACCCTGGAAACCAAAGCAATGGATCTGATTAGTGCCTAGGGGTCTGTTCTTTTTTTTTTTTTTTTACCTCTGGGGACATCTGTCTATGGGTCTGAGTGCAGGTAGGTGCACAGATGGGCTCAGATTGCCCCTGTTTTTCCTGGGAAGCCAGCTCTAGTGAGATGGATCAGGTATTGGGTGTTTATTCTATTAGAAGGGTTGTGGCCATTGGAAATGGCAAACACATTTCCCTTACAGAGGGCAAGTACAGTCCTCAGGCTTGGCTCCAGGGGCCTGATACTGTAGGTTGTGTAGGCCAGGGCTGTTTGGACAGTTGTCTGAAAACACAACCTCGGCTTATGTTTCCAGTCATAGTTATGGCAGGACTGATCCAGAGACCATGAGGAGAACTCTTCGGGATTTGAAAAAGAGCGAGTGTGAGGCTCTTGCTCAAGTTTTTGTCTCTGGATATCGTGTCACTCACGGTGGATAAATTTCTGGGTGACTTCATGGGAAATGGATGAGTCTTACTCTCTGGTGGTTTGGCCCCGTCCAAAGAGTTTGGGGTCATTCTGTGGGATGGAAGACGTCCGTTTTGTTGTTGTTGTTGTTTGCTTTTTTAACCTCAGGTGTCCCAACAAATGAGGGATTCCAGAGTAGAGCCCTGGGGAGGGGCGACTGGACAATCAGAAATCTGGTTAAAAATTAGGGCTTAGGGACATGTCAAGCCCAATATGACATCTAATAGTCCAGCCATTGAGAGGACTTACTAGAGGAGAAGACTCATGCTGAGGGTCACAATGCGTGTTTATAACCCCGTCGCACTCAAGAATGGGCGGGGCCTCGGGTGAATGCTGGTTTCTTCTACTCTGAACGTTGGACAATGTGCCAACCACAAGGTTTCTTGCCATGGGTAAGGAGGAGTTCTGATTTCTGCATCACACTCAAACCTGGGCAGTGATTGGCGATAAGGTCTCGGTTCTGAAGCCTGAAAACTGAAGTAGGGAAGAGATGATGACCTAAGGCCATGGCGGGTCTTATGTGCTCAGTGTGCTGTCAGCTTTCTGGGGGTTGGTCTGAGGTCCGGGCTCAGGTTGTGTCCGACAGTGGTTTAGTGCCCACGTTAGACTATATAATTTGGGTAAAGTCGAGTGCTGTGTAGGTTTATTCTCATTTAAGGTGCCTGGGCAGCTCTTGAAGCAATAATTTTTTTCTACAGGGCAGGCAGAGTTCTGCACTGTGGGTCCGGAATTGCCAAACTTGAGGGCTTCGGGGCCAGGGGTGTGAGGACGGAAGTCTGAGAAGACAAGCTAGACTTGGCTTTCAGGGCGAGGGCATGGCAGGTACCCCCTTCAGATCTGAACCAATATCTCATGCATCTGAAGTCAGGCGAGGATCAGACGTTGGCTCAGGTTGAAGTTTCTGTGCATGACGGCCACTTCATGAAGGGAGCGGAATCTCGAGGCCATTGAGGTTTTCCCACGTTGGGAGTTGTGGGATGCCCCCTTCAAGGATTCCTTCTGCGGAACTATTGAGACCTGTTAGACAGCTCCAGGACATCCCATACGGAATGACTCCAGAGCACCCTTCGAGGATGGATGCCTGGGAAGCCTGCCTCGCATTCCAATTGTCTCCTAGCAACAAGACAGTTTTGATCTGATGGCTCTGCGGGAGCAACCGGGGTGGCTGAGTTGAAATGGACTTTCCTGAGGATGTGTCCTAATGGGTTTTTATGTCCATGAGGGCCTTGGAATGGGGCGGTCGCACCGGGAATCCTGAAGTACTCTCCTAAGCTTTGGACATAGCTCCCATGCACAGGTTTCCTTGTGGAGACGAGATGAGTTCTGATGGGTGCCTCAGGAAAACCCCTATGCTCGAATTGGAATCAGGCTTTTGAGGAGACATGCCTGTAAACCAAAGCAATGGATCCTATTATGGCCTAGGGTCCTGTCTGGTTCAATCTTCTTCTCTGGGAACATCCATCTATGGTATGAGTGGAGGTCGATTATCAGCTGGTGTCAGACAGCCCTTGTTTCTTCTGGGCGACCTACACTATTGGGATGGCCTCAGGGAATTTGGAGGTTTCTCCTAATTTGTACGATTTTGGACCATGGAATGGGCAGAATTCCCATGGATTGGTAGGCACAGTCCTAATGTGTGGCTCCAGGCGCCCAGCCTGGAGGGTGTGTGGCCCAAGACTTTGAGGACAGAAGTCTGAAAACACAAACTCACCTTAGGTTTGGGGACGTAGGTATGGCAGGCCCATTCTACAAACCATGAGAAGAACTCTTCAGGATATGAAGAAAGTGCGAGTCTGATGCGTTTGCTCAGGCTTTTGTCTCTGGATTTTGTATCAGCAACTGCCGTGGAATGTCGGGGAGGCCTCATGGGCCATGGACGAATCTTCCTCTCTGAGGATTTGGCCCGATTCCCAATTGCTTTTCGTCAATCTGTGGGATGGGAGGTCTCCTTTCAGGTTTGTTACCTCAGGTGTCCCACCAAAAGAGGAATTCCAAAGCAAAGCCGTGGGGAAGACTGAAGGGACAACCCGAACTATGGTTAAAAATTGGGGCCTACGGGCATGGCAAGCCCAATATGCTATCTCTTCATCCAGCCACTGAGTGGCCATACTTGAGGACTGGGCTCAGCCTGAGGGTCACAATGTGTGTTTGTGAACAATGTGGCCCGCGAGCATGGGCGGGGCCTCATGGGCCACACTGGTTTCAACTACACTAAACGTTGGACAACATGCCAAGCACAAGGTTTCTTGCCATGGGGAAGGAGTTCTGATTTCTGCATCACCTTCAACCCTGGGCAGTGATTGGAGATAAGGTCTAGGTTCTGAATCCTGAAAACTGAGGTTGGGAAGAGATGACGACCTAAGGCCATGGCGGCTCGATGTGCTGAGTGTGCGGACAACTGTCTGGGAGGGGCCAGGGGTTCCAGGATCAGGCTGTGTCAGAAAGGGCATTAATGCCCTGGTCAGCCTATGTATTTGGGGTACAGCCAAGGTCGGTGCTTGTTGATCCTCATTTGTTATGACTGTATAGCCCCAGAGGACAATGTTTTTCTTCTGGAGGGCCGGCAGAGTGCTGCATTGTAGTGCTGGATTGCGAAACTGTAGGGCTTGTGGGCCAGTAGTCTGACGACAAAAGTCTGAGAAAACAAGCTAGGCTTAGGTTTCTGGGTGAGGCCATGGCAGGCACTGTCTACAGACCTGAATCAAGATCTCGTGCATCTGAAGTCAGGGCGAGGATCAGACGATCGCTCAGGTTGGAGTTTCTGTCCCTGATGCCCCCTTCATGAATGGGGGGTCATCACGAGGCCATGGGGGCTTTCCAACGATGGGAGTTGTGAGAAGCCCCAAACTGCAGAGAGTCTTCTGCAGGACAATTGAGACCTGTTGTTTGGCTCCAAGCCAATGATTCTGAAAGGGTTCTAAGGATGGATGTCTGGGTAGCCCACCTCGCATTCCAATTGTCTCGTAGCAACAAGACAGGTTAGATCTCCTGGATCTGTGGGGAGCAACCGAGGACGCTGAGTTGAAATGGACACCCCTGGGGATGGGTCCTAACGTGCTTTTGTGTCTATGGAGACCTTGGAATGAAGCGGTGGCTCTGGGGCCCTAAAGGGTTCTCCTAAACAGAGGCTTTGACACAGCTCCAACGTGCAAGTTTCCCATGTGTAGATGAGATGTTTTCAGATGGGTGAGTCAAGAAACAGCTATATGCTGCTTTTGAAATCCAGGCCTCTGAGGAGAGATGCCTGGAAACCAAAGCAATGGATCTGATTAGTGCCTAGGGGCCTGTTCTTTTCTTTTTGCCTCTGGGGACATCTGTCTATGGGTCTGAGTGCAGGTAGGTGCTCAGTTGGGCTCAGATTGCCCCTGTTTTTCCTGGGACGCCACCACTATTGAGATGGATAAGGGACTTTGTAGGTTTATCCTATTAGAAGGTTTGTGGCCATTGGAATGGGCACACACAATTCCCTTGAAGAGGGCAAGTACAGTCCTCAGGTTTGGGTCCAGGGGCCAGAGCCTGTAGGTTGTGTAGGACAGGGCTGTTTGGTCAGTTCTCTGAAAACACAAACTCGGCTTATGTTTCGGGTCATAGGTATGGCAGGACTGATCTACAGACCATGAGGAGAACTCTTCGGGATTTGAAAGAAGGGCGAGTGTGAGGCTCCTGCTCAAGTGTTTTTCTCTGGATATCGTGTCACTCATGGTCGTGGAATTTCTGGGTGACTTCATGGGAAATGGACGTGTCTTACTCTCTGGTGGTTCGGCCCCGTCCAAAGAGTTTGGGGTCATTCTTTGGGCAGGAAGAAGTCCGTTTTTTTTTTTTGGTTGTTGTTGTTGTTTTTCTTTTTTAACCTCAGGTGTCCCACCAAATGAGGGATTCCAGAGTAGAGCCCTGGGGATGGGCGACTGGACAATCAGAAATCTGGTTAAACAATGGGGCCTAGGGATATGTCAAGCCCATTATGACATCTAAAGGTCCAGCCACTGAGAGGACTTACTAGAGGACAGGACTCGTGCTGAAAGTCAAAATGTTTGTGTATGCCCTCGTCGCACTCAAGAATGGGCGGGGCCTCAGGGTGAACGCTGGTTTATCCTACACTGAACGTTGGACAACGTGCCAAACACAAGGGTTCTTGCCATGGGTAAAGAGGAGTTCTGATTTCTACATCACACTCAGCCCTGGGCTGTGATTGGAGATAAGGTCGCGGTTCTGAAGCCTGAAAACTGAGGTAGGGAAGAGATGATGACCTAAGGCCATGGCGGGTATTATGTGCTCAGTGTGCGGTCTGCTTTTTGGGTGTTGGTCAGGAGGTCCGGGATCAGGTTGTGTTCGACAGTGCATTAGTGCCCAGGTTAGACTATATAATTTGGGTAAAGTTGAGTGCTGTGTAGGTTTACCCTCATTTAAGGTGCCTGGGCAGCTCATGAGGCAATAATTTTTTTTTCTAGAGGGCAGGCAGAGTGCTGCATTGTGGGTCCGGAATTGCCAAACTTGAGGGCTTCGGAACCAGGAGTGTGAGGACGGAAGTCTGAGAAGACAAGCTAGACTTGGGTTTCAGGGCGAGGGCACGGCATGTACCCCCTGCAGATCTGAAAAAATATCTCATGCATCTGAAGTAAGGGCAAGGATGAGACTTTGGCTCAGGTTGGAGATTCTGAGCATGACGGCCGCTTCTTGAAGGCAGCAGAATCTCGAGGTCATTGAGGTTTTCCCACGTTGGGAGTTGGGGGATGCCCCCTTCAAGGATTCCTTCTGCGGGACAATTAAGACCTCTTGGACAGCACCAGGACATCCCATATGGAATGACTCCAGAGCACCGTTCGCGGATGGATGCCTGGGAAGCCCGCCTCACATTCCAATTGTCTCCTAGCAACAAGACAGTTTAGACCTGATGGCTCTGCCGGAGCAACCGGGGTGGCTGAGTTGAAATGGACTTTCCTGAGGATGGGTCCTAATGTGTTTTTGTGTCCATGAGGGCCTTGGAATGGGGCGGTGGCACCGGGACCCTGAAGTACTCTCCTAAGCTTTGGACATGGCTCCCATGCACACGTTTCCTTGTGGAGACGAGATGAGTTCTGATGGGTGCCTCAGGAAAAGCCCTATGCTCGTATTGGAATCAGGCTTTTGAGGACACATGCCTGTAACCCAAAGCAATGGATCCTATTATGGCCTAGGGTCCTGTCTGGTTCAATCTTCTTCTCTAGGGACATCCATCTATGGTATGAGTGGAGGTCGATTATCAGCTGGTGTCAGACAGCCCTTGTTTGTTCCGGGCGACCTACACTATTGGGATGGCCTCAGGGACTTTGGAGGTTTCTCCTAATTTGTACGATTTTGGACCATGGAATGGGCAGAATTCCCATGGATTGGTAGGCACAGTCCTAATGTGTGGCTCCAGGGGCCCAGCCTGGAGGTTGTGTGGCCCAAGACTTTGAGGAAACAAGTCTGAAAACACAAACTCAGCTTAGGTTTGGGGACGTAGGTATGGCAGGCCCGATCTACAAACCATGAGAAGAACTCTTCAGGATATGAAGAAAGTGCGAGTCTGAGGCTCTTGCTCAGGCTTTTGTCTCTGGATTTTGTATCAGCGATGGCCGTGGAATGTCGGGGACGCCTCATGGGCCATGGACGAATCTTCCTCTCTGAGGATTTGGCCCGATTCCCAATTGCTTTTCGTCAATCTGTGGGATGGGAGGACTCATTTCAGTTTTGTTACCTCAGGTGTCCCACCAAAAGAGGAATTCCAAAGCCAAGTCGTGGGGAAGACTGAAGGGACAACCCGAACTATGGTTAAAAATTGGGGCCTAGGGGCATGGCAAGCCCAATATGATATCTCTGCATCCAGCCACTGAGTGGCCTTACTTGAGGACTGGGCTCAGCCTGAGCGTCACAATGTGTGTTTGTGACCAATGTGGCCCGCGAGCAAGGGCGGGGCCTCATGGGCCACACTGGTTTCAACTACACTGAACGTTGGACAACATGCCAACCACAAGGTTTCTTGCCATGGGGAAGGAGTTCTGATTTCTGCATCACCTTCAACCCTGGGCAGTGATTGGAGATAACGTCTAGGTTCTGAAACCTGAAAACTGATGTTGGGAAGAGATGACGACATAAGGCAATGGCGGCTCGATGTGCTCAGTGTGCGGCCAGCTGTCTGGGAGGGGCCAGGGGGTCCAGGCTCAGGCTGTGTCAGAAAGGGCATTAGTGCCCTGGTCAGCCTATGTATTTGGGGTACAGCCAAGGTCGGTGCAGGTTGATCCTCATTTGGGATTACTGGGTAGCACCAGAGGACAATGTTATTTTTCTGGAGGGCCGGCAGAGTGCTGCATTGTAGTTCTGGATTGCCAAACTGGAGGGCTTGTGGGCCAGTAGTCTGACGACAAAAGTCTGAGAACACAAGCTAGGCTTAGGTTTCTGGGTGAGACCATGGCACGCACAATCTACAGACCTGAATCGAGATCTCGTGCATCTGAAGTCAGGGCGAGGATCAGACGATCGATCAGGTTGGAGTTTCTGTCCCTGATGGCCCCTTCATGATTGGGCGGGGGCATCACGAGGCCATGGGGGTTTTCCCATGATGGGAGTTGTGAGAAGCTCCAAACTGCAGAGAGTCTTCTGCAGGACAATTGAGACCTGTTGTTTGGCTCCAGGCCAATGATTCTGAGCAGGGTTCTAAGGATGTATGGCTGGGTAGCCCAATTCGCATTCCAATTGTCTCCTAGCAACAAGACAGGTTAGATCTCCTGGATCTGTGGGGAGCAACCGAGGACGCTGAGTTGAAATGGACACCCCTGGGGATGGGTCATAACGTGCTTTTGTGTCTATGGAGACCTTGGAATAAAGCGGTGGCACTGGGGCCCTAAAGGGTTCTCCTAAACAGGGGCTTTGACACAGCTCCAACGTGCAAGTTTCCCATGTGTAGATGAGATGTTTTCTGATGGGTGAGTCAAGAAACAGCTATATGCTGCTTTTGAAATCCAGGCCTCTGAGGAGAGATGCTTGAAAACCAAAGCAATGGATCTGATTAGTGCCTAGGGGCCTGTTCTTTCCTTTTTACCTCTGGGGACATCTGTCTATGGGTCTGAGTGCAGGTAGGTGCTCAGTTGGTCTCAGATTGCCCCTGTTTTTCCTGGGAAGCCACCACTATTGAGATGGATCAGGCACCTTGGAAGTTTATCCTATTAGAAGGGTTGTGGCCATTGGAATGGGCACACACAATTCCCTTGGAGAGGGCAAGTACAGTCCTCAGGTTTGGCTCCAGGGGCCTGAGCCTGTAGGTTGTGTAGGCCAGGGCTGTTTGGACAGTTGTCTGAAAACACAAACTCGGCTTATGTTTTGGGTCATAGGTATGGCAGGACTGATCTAGAGACCATGAGGAGAACTCTTCGGGATTTGAAAGAAGGGCGAGTGTGAGGCTCCTGCTCAAGTTTTTGTCTCTGAATATCGGGTCACTCATGGTCGTGGAATTTCTGGGTGACTTCATGGGAAATGGACGAGTCTTACTCTCTGGTGGTTTGGCCCCGTCCAAAGAGTTTGGGGACATTCTGTGGGCTGGAATAAGTCCGTTTTTTTTTATTGTTGTTTTTTTTCTTTTTTATCCTCAGGTGTCCCACCAAATGAGGGATTCCAGAGTAGAGCCCTGGGGAGGGGCAACTGTACCATCAGAAATTTGTTTAAAAATTGGGGCCTAGGGATATGTCAAGCCCATTATGACATCTAATGGTCCAGCAACTGAGAGGACTTACTAGAGGACAGGACTCATGCTGAGGGTCACAATGCGTGTGTATGCCCTCGTCGCACTCAAGAATGGGCGGGGCCTCAGGGTGAATGCTGTTTTCTCCTACACTGAACGTTGGACAAAGTGCCAACCACAGGGTTCTTGCCATGGGTAAGGAGGAGTTCTGATTTCTGCATCACACTCACCCCTGGGCAGTGATTGGAGATAAGGTCTCGGTTCTGAAGCCTGAAAACTGAGGTAGGGAAGAGATGATGACCTAAGGCCATGGCGGGTTTTATGTGCTCAGTGTGCGGTCAGTTTTCTGGGTGTTGGTCAGGAAGTCCGGGCTCAGGTTGTGTTCGACAGTGCATTAGTGCCCAGGTTAGACTATATAATTTGGGTAAATTCGAGTGCTGTGTAGGTTTACCCTCATTTAAGGGGCCTGGGCAGCTCACGAGGCAATAATTTTTTTTCTAGAGGGCAGGCAGAGTGCTCCATTGTGGGTCCGGAATTGCCAAACTTGAGGGCTTCGGGGCCAGGGGTGTGAGGACGGAAAACTGAGAAGACAAGCTAGACTTGGGTTTCAGGGCGAGGGCATGGCAGGTACCCCCTGCAGATCTGAACCAATGTCTCATGCATCTGAAGTTAGGGCGAGGATCAGACGTTGGCTCAGGTTGGAGTTTCTGAGCATGACGGCCACTTCATGAAGGGAGCGGAATCTCGAGGCCATTGAGGATTTCCCACGTTGGGAGTTGTGGGATGCCCCCTTCATGGATTCCTTCTGCGGGACAATTGAGACCTATTGGACAGCTCCAGGACATCCCATATGGAATGACTCCAGAGCACCGTTCGCGGATGGATGCCTGGGAAGCCCGCCTCGCATTCCAATTGTCTCCTAGCAACAAGACAGTTTAGATCTGATGGCTCTGCCGGAGCAACCGGGGTGGCTGAGTTGAAATGGACTTTCCTGAGGATGGGTCCTAATGTGTTTTTGTGTCCATGAGGGCCTTGGAATGGGGCGGTGGCACCGGGACTCTGAAGTACTCTCCTAAGCTTTGGACATGGCTCCCATGCACAGGTTTCCAGGTGGAGACGAGATGAGTTCTGATGGGTGCCTCAGGAAAACCCCTATGCTCGTATTGGAATCAGGCTTTTGAGGACACATGCCTGTAACCCAAAGCAATGGATCCTATTATGGCCTAGGGTCCTGTCTGGTTCAATCTTCTTCTCTGGGGACATCCATCTATGGTATGAGTGGAGGTCGATTATCAGCTGGTGTCAGACAGCCCTTGTTTGTTCCGGGCGACCTACACTATTGGGATGGCCTCAGGGACTTTGGAGGTTTCTCCTAATTTGTACGATTTTGGACCATGGAATGGGCAGAATTCCCATGGATTGGTAGGCACAGTCCTAATGTGTGGCTCCAGGGGCCCAGCCTGGAGGTTGTGTGGCCCAAGACTTTGAGGAAACAAGTCTGAAAACACAAACTCAGCTTAGGTTTGGGGACGTAGGTATGGCAGGCCCGATCTACAAACCATGAGAAGAACTCTTCAGGATATGAAGAAAGTGCGAGTCTGAGGCTCTTGCTCAGGCTTTTGTCTCTGGATTTTGTATCAGCGATGGCCGTGGAATGTCGGGGACGCCTCATGGGCCATGGACGAATCTTCCTCTCTGAGGATTTGGCCCGATTCCCAATTGCTTTTCGTCAATCTGTGGGATGGGAGGACTCATTTCAGTTTTGTTACCTCAGGTGTCCCACCAAAAGAGGAATTCCAAAGCCAAGTCGTGGGGAAGACTGAAGGGACAACCCGAACTATGGTTAAAAATTGGGGCCTAGGGGCTTGGCAAGCCCAATATGATATCTCTTCATCCAGCCACTGAGTGGCCTTACTTGAGGACTGGGCTCAGCCTGAGCGTCACAATGTGTGTTTGTGACCAATGTGGCCAGCGAGCAAGGGCGGGGCCTCATGGGCCACACTGGTTTCAACTACACTGAACGTTGGACAACATGCCAACCACAAGGTTTCTTGCCATGGGGAAGGAGTTCTGATTTCTGCATCACCTTCAACCCTGGGCAGTGATTGGAGATAACGTCTAGGTTCTGAAACCTGAAAACTGATGTTGGGAAGAGATGACGACATAAGGCAATGGCGGCTCGATGTGCTCAGTGTGCGGCCAGCTGTCTGGGAGGGGCCAGGGGGTCCAGGCTCAGGCTGTGTCAGAAAGGGCATTAGTGCCCTGGTCAGCCTATGTATTTGGGGTACAGCCAAGGTCGGTGCAGGTTGATCCTCATTTGGGATTACTGGGTAGCACCAGAGGACAATGTTATTTTTCTGGAGGGCCGGCAGAGTGCTGCATTGTAGTTCTGGATTGCCAAACTGGAGGGCTTGTGGGCCAGTAGTCTGACGACAAAAGTCTGAGAACACAAGCTAGGCTTAGGTTTCTGGGTGAGACCATGGCACGCACAATCTACAGACCTGAATCGAGATCTCGTGCATCTGAAGTCAGGGCGAGGATCAGACGATCGATCAGGTTGGAGTTTCTGTCCCTGATGGCCCCTTCATGATTGGGCGGGGGCATCACGAGGCCATGGGGGTTTTCCCATGATGGGAGTTGTGAGAAGCTCCAAACTGCAGAGAGTCTTCTGCAGGACAATTGAGACCTGTTGTTTGGCTCCAGGCCAATGATTCTGAGCAGGGTTCTAAGGATGTATGGCTGGGTAGCCCAATTCGCATTCCAATTGTCTCCTAGCAACAAGACAGGTTAGATCTCCTGGATCTGTGGGGAGCAACCGAGGACGCTGAGTTGAAATGGACACCCCTGGGGATGGGTCATAACGTGCTTTTGTGTCTATGGAGACCTTGGAATAAAGCGGTGGCACTGGGGCCCTAAAGGATTCTCCTAAACAGGGGCTTTGACACAGCTCCAACGTGCAAGTTTCCCATGTGTAGATGAGATGTTTTCTGATGGGTGAGTCAAGAAACAGCTATATGCTGCTTTTGAAATCCAGGCCTCTGAGGAGAGATGCTTGAAAACCAAAGCAATGGATCTGATTAGTGCCTAGGGGCCTGTTCTTTCCTTTTTACCTCTGGGGACATCTGTCTATGGGTCTGAGTGCAGGTAGGTGCTCAGTTGGTCTCAGATTGCCCCTGTTTTTCCTGGGAAGCCACCACTATTGAGATGGATCAGGCACCTTGGAAGTTTATCCTATTAGAAGGGTTGTGGCCATTGGAATGGGCACACACAATTCCCTTGGAGAGGGCAAGTACAGTCCTCAGGTTTGGCTCCAGGGGCCTGAGCCTGTAGGTTGTGTAGGCCAGGGCTGTTTGGACAGTTGTCTGAAAACACAAACTCGGCTTATGTTTTGGGTCATAGGTATGGCAGGACTGATCTAGAGACCATGAGGAGAACTCTTCGGGATTTGAAAGAAGGGCGAGTGTGAGGCTCCTGCTCAAGTTTTTGTCTCTGAATATCGGGTCACTCATGGTCGTGGAATTTCTGGGTGACTTCATGGGAAATGGACGAGTCTTACTCTCTGGTGGTTTGGCCCCGTCCAAAGAGTTTGGGGACATTCTGTGGGCTGGAATAAGTCCGTTTTTTTTTTATTGTTGTTTTTTTTCTTTTTTATCCTCAGGTGTCCCACCAAATGAGGGATTCCAGAGTAGAGCCCTGGGGAGGGGCAACTGTACCATCAGAAATTTGTTTAAAAATTGGGGCCTAGGGATATGTCAAGCCCATTATGACATCTAATGGTCCAGCAACTGAGAGGACTTACTAGAGGACAGGACTCATGCTGAGGGTCACAATGCGTGTGTATGCCCTCGTCGCACTCAAGAATGGGCGGGGCCTCAGGGTGAATGCTGTTTTCTCCTACACTGAACGTTGGACAAAGTGCCAACCACAGGGTTCTTGCCATGGGTAAGGAGGAGTTCTGATTTCTGCATCACACTCACCCCTGGGCAGTGATTGGAGATAAGGTCTCGGTTCTGAAGCCTGAAAACTGAGGTAGGGAAGAGATGATGACCTAAGGCCATGGCGGGTTTTATGTGCTCAGTGTGCGGTCAGTTTTCTGGGTGTTGGTCAGGAAGTCCGGGCTCAGGTTGTGTTCGACAGTGCATTAGTGCCCAGGTTAGACTATATAATTTGGGTAAATTCGAGTGCTGTGTAGGTTTACCCTCATTTAAGGGGCCTGGGCAGCTCACGAGGCAATAATTTTTTTTCTAGAGGGCAGGCAGAGTGCTCCATTGTGGGTCCGGAATTGCCAAACTTGAGGGCTTCGGGGCCAGGGGTGTGAGGACGGAAAACTGAGAAGACAAGCTAGACTTGGGTTTCAGGGCGAGGGCATGGCAGGTACCCCCTGCAGATCTGAACCAATGTCTCATGCATCTGAAGTTAGGGCGAGGATCAGACGTTGGCTCAGGTTGGAGTTTCTGAGCATGACGGCCACTTCATGAAGGGAGCGGAATCTCGAGGCCATTGAGGATTTCCCACGTTGGGAGTTGTGGGATGCCCCCTTCATGGATTCCTTCTGCGGGACAATTGAGACCTGTTGGACAACTCCAGGACATCCCATATGGAATGACTCCAGAGCACCGTTCGCGGATGGATGCCTGGGAAGCCCGCCTCGCATTCCAATTGTCTCCTAGCAACAAGACAGTTTAGATCTGATGGCTCTGCCGGAGCAACCGGGGTGGCTGAGTTGAAATGGACTTTCCTGAGGATGGGTCCTAATGTGTTTTTGTGTCCATGAGGGCCTTGGAATGGGGCGGTGGCACCGGGACTCTGAAGTACTCTCCTAAGCTTTGGACATGGCTCCCATGCACAGGTTTCCAGGTGGAGACGAGATGAGTTCTGATGGGTGCCTCAGGAAAACCCCTATGCTCGTATTGGAATCAGGCTTTTGAGGACACATGCCTGTAACCCAAAGCAATGGATCCTATTATGGCCTAGGGTCCTGTCTGGTTCAATCTTCTTCTCTGGGGACATCCATCTATGGTATGAGTGGAGGTCGATTATCAGCTGGTGTCAGACAGCCCTTGTTTGTTCCGGGCGACCTACACTATTGGGATGGCCTCAGGGACTTTGGAGGTTTCTCCTAATTTGTACGATTTTGGACCATGGAATGGGCAGAATTCCCATGGATTGGTAGGCACAGTCCTAATGTGTGGCTCCAGGGGCCCAGACTGAAGGCTGAGTGGCCCAAGACTTTGAGGACAGAAGTCTGAAAACACAAACTCAGCTAGGATTGGGGACGTAGGTATGGCAGGCCCGATCTACAAACCATGAGAAGAACTCTTCAGGATATGAAGAAAGTGCGAGTCTGAGGCTCTTGCTCAGGCTTTTGTCTCTGGATTTTGTATCAGCGATGGCCGTGGAATGTCGGGGACGCCTCATGGGCCATGGACGAATCTTCCTCTCTGAGGATTTGGCCTGATTCCCAATTGCTTTTCGTCAATCTGTGGGATGGGAGGACTCATTTCAGTTTTGTTACCTCAGGTGTCCCACCAAAAGAGGAATTCCAAAGCAAAGCCGTGGGGAAGACTGAAGGGACAACCCGAACTATGGTTAAAAATTGGGGCCTAGGGGCATGGCAAGCCCAATATGATATCTCTTCATCCAGTCACTGAGTGGCCTTACTTGAAGATTGGGCTCGGCCTGAGGGTCACAATGTGTGTTTGTGACCAATGTGGCCCGCGAGCATGGGCGGGGCCTCATGGGCCACACTGGTTTCAACTACACTGAACGTTGGACACCATGCCAACCACAAGGTTTCTTGCCATGGGGAAGGAGTTCTGATTTCTGCATCACCTTCAACCCTGGGCAGTGATTGGAGATAAAATCTAGGTTCTGAAACCTGAAAACCGAGGGTGGGAAGAGATAACGACCTAAGGCCATGGCGGCTCGATGTGCTCAGTGTGCGGCCAGCTGTCTGGAAGGGGCCAGGGGGTCCAGGCTCAGGCTGTACCAGAAAGGGCATTAGTGCCATGGTCAGCCTATGTATTTGGGGTACAGCCAAGGTCGGTGCAGGTTGATCCTCATTTGGGGTTACTGGGTAGCCTCAGAGGACAATGTTTTTCTCCTGGAGGGCCGGCAGAGTGCTGCATTGTAGTTCTGGATTGCCAAACTGGAGGGCTTGTGGGCCAGTAGTCTGACGACAAAAGTTTGAGAACACAAGCTAGGCTTAGGTTTCTGGGTGAGGCCATGGCAGGCACAATCTACAGACCTGAATCGAGATCTCGTGCATCTGAAGTCAGGGCGAGGATCAGACGATCGATCAGGTTGGAGTTTCTGTCCCTGATGGCCCCTTCATGAATGGGGGGGCATCACGAGGCCATGGGGGTTTTCCCACGATGGGAGTTGTGAGAAGCTCCAAACTGCAGAGAGTCTTCTGCAGGACAATTGAGACCTGTCGTTTGGCTCCAGGCCAATGATTCTGAGCAGGGTTCTAAGGATGGATGTCTGGGTAGCCCACCTCGCATTCCAATTGTCTCCTAGCAACAAGACAGGTTAGATCTCCTGGATCTGTGGGGATCAACCGAGGACGCTGAGTTGAAATGGACACCCCTGGGGATGGGTCCTAATGTGCTTTTGTGTCTATGGAGACCTTGGAATGAAACGGAGGCACTGGGGCCCTAAAGGGTTCTCCTAAACAGAGGCTTTGACACAGCTCCAACGTGCAAGTTTCCCATGTGTAGATGAGATGTTTTCTGATGGAGGAGTCAAGAAACAGCTATATGCTGCTTTTGAAATCCAGGCCTCTGAGGAGAGATGCCTGGAAACCAAAGCAATGGATCTGATTAGTGCCTAGGGGCCTGTTCTTTCCTTTTTACCTCTGGGGACATCCGTCTATGGGTCTGAGTGCAGGTAGGTGCTCAGTTGGGCTCAGATTGCCCCTGTTTTTCCTGGGAAGTCACCACTATTGAGATGGATCAGGCACCTTGGAAGTTTATCCTATTAGAAGGGTTGTGGCCATTGGAATGGGCACACACAATTCCCTTGGAGAGGGCAAGTACAGTCCTCAGGTTTGGCTCCAGGGGCCTGAGCCTGTAGGTTGTGTAGGCCTGGGCTGTTTGGACAGTTGTCTGAAAACACTACCCTCCAGGCTAGGGTCCCTGGAACCACACCTCAGGATTGTTCCTTCCCTCTCAAAGGGAATTCTTCATATTCCATTGGCCACAACCATATAAATCAGGAGAAATCTCCAATGTCCCTGGGACCATACCAATATTGTAGGCTGCTTGGAAAAAACAGGGGTGATCTGACACTAGCTGAGCAACTAGCTCCACACCAACTCGGAGACAGATGTCCCCAGAGAAGAACATTGAACTGGACAGGCCCCTAGGCCCTAATCAGATCCATTGCTTTGGTTTCCAGGCATCTATTCTCAGAGGCCTGGTTTCCAATACCAGCCTATGGGGTTTCCAGTGGCCCCTTCAGAGCAAGTCTTGTCTGCACATTGGAAACTTGCTCGTGGAGATATGTCAGAACCTCAGAGGTCTGGTTTTCAATACCACCATATGGGGGTTTCCTGAGTCATCAGTCAGAACAAATGTCTTCTCCACATGGGAAACGTGCTCTTTCAAGCTGTGTCAAAACCTCCGGCTAGGAAAATCCATCAGGGCCCCGGTGCCACCACCTCATTCCAAGGTCTCCATGGACACAATACCACATTAGGACCCATCTGCAGGAGAGTCTATTTCAACTCAGTGCCCTTGGGTGCTCCCCTAGAGCCAGCAGATCGAACCTATCTTGTCACTAGGAGACAATTGGAATGTGAGGCGGGCTGGCTAGGCATCCATCTGTAGAAAACTACTCTGAAGTAATTCCATATGGGACGTCCTGGAGCCATCCAACAGGTCACAGCTGTCCTGCAGAAGGAATCCTTGCGCTTTGGAGCACCTCACAACTCCCATCATGGGAAAAGCTCTGTGGCCTCGTGGTGCACCGTCCCCTTCATGAAAGAGCCATCTTGGACAGAAACTCCAATCTGAGCCAACGTCTAATCCTCGCCCTGACTTCAGATGCACGAAATCTTGATTCAACTCTGCAGAGTGTGCCTGCCGAAACCCCGCCCCGAAGCAAAACCTAGCTATTGTTCTCAGACTTCGTCCTCACACTCCGAGCCCACCAGCCCTCCAGTTAGGGAATTCTGGAGAGACACAATGCAGCACTCTGACTGACCTCCAGAAGAGAAACGTTGTCCTATGGGGCTAACCAGAAACACCAAATGAGGATCAACCTGCATGCCACTTGACTCTACCCCAATTATACAGTTTCGCTTCGGCGTTAATGCCCTGTCTTGCACAGCCTGAGGTCTGAATTCCCAACCGACACCCAGACAGCTGGCTGTACACTGAGCACATCAGACCCGCCATGGCTTTAGGTCATCATCTCTTCCCAACCTTGGTTTTCAGGCTTCAGAACCTAGACCTTATATATACTCACTACCCAGGGGTGAACTTGATGCAGAAATGAAACTCCTTCTTCCTCAAGGCAAGAAACCTTGTGGTTGGCATGTTTTCCAACGTTCAGTGTAGGAGAATCCAGTGTAGCCCATGAGTCCCCGCCCATGCTTGAGAACCGCAATGGGCACAAACAAATTGGGACCCTTAGTGTGAGCCCTGTCCTCAAGTAAAGCCTCTCAGGGGCTGGACCAAGAACCCGCATTGCCATCCCTAGTCCCCCAATATTAATGAGAGGTTGAGAGGTCTAGTCACCCCTATTCAGGTCTCTGCTCTGGAACCCCTGAGGAAAAAAATATCGAAGGGTCTCCTCCATCCCCTGAATGAGCCCCAAAACTTGGGATCTGACCAAATCTTAAAAGAGAAAGAATCATCCATGGCCAAAGAGGCCATCCCGTCATTCCATGGCCACCATTGACACAAAATCTAGAGACAAAAGCCTGGAGATATGCCTCACACTTGCCCTTTGTTCATAGCCTGAAAAATTCTCCTCACGGTCTATAGATCAGGCCTGTCATACCTACGTCCCCAAACCTAAGCTGAGTTTGGGTTTTCAGATTTCTGTCCCCACTGTCCTGGCCCACACACCCTCCAGGCTGGGGCCCCTGGAGCCATGCCTCAGGACTGTGCCTGCCTTCTCCAAGCAAATTCTGCCCATTCCATTGGCCACAACCCTAAAGATTAGGAGAACACTCCAACGTCCCTGAGGCCATCCCAATAGTGTTGGCCACTCAGGGCAAACAGGGTGATCTGTCCCAAGATGAGCAACTACCTCAACTCAGACCCATAGACAGATAACCCCAGAGAAGAAGATTGAACCGGACAGGCACCTAGGACCTAATCAGATCCATTGCTTTTGATTCCAGGCATCTCTCCTCAGAGGCCTGGTTTCCAATACCAGCATATGTGTTCTTCTGGAGGTACCAGTCTGAACAAATCTCATTTCCACATGGGAAACATGCATTTTGGAGCTGTGTCACAACCTCCAGTTAAGGGAAACCTTCAGGTCCCAGCAGCCAACACCCCATTCCAAGGTCTCCATGGACACAAACCCACATTATGACCCATCCGCAGGCGAGTCCATTTCAACACATCCCCTTCGGTTGCTCCCCAAAAGAAGCAGATCGAACCTGCCTTGTCACTAGGAAACAATAGGAATGTGAGGCGGGCACTCCAGGAATCCATCCTTAGAACCCTGCACTGCCGTGGTTCCGCATGGGACGTCCTGGAGCAATCTGACCGGTCTCGACTGTCCCGTAGAAGGAATCCTTGCCGATTGGAGCAACTTACAATGCCAATCGTGGGAAAGTCTCCATAGCCCCATGATGCCCCCCACCATCATGAAGGGGCCATCCTGAACAGAAACTTCAACCTGAGCCTACGTCTGATCCTCGCCCTGACTTCAGATGCATGAGATTTAGATTTAGCTCTACAGAGTGTGCCTGCCATGATCTTGACCCAAAACCTAAGCCTAGCCTGTGTTCTCACACTTCCTTCCTCACAATTCTGGCCCACAAGCCCTCCAGTGTGAGAATTCCGTCGCCACAATGCAGCACTCTTCCTTCCCTCCAGAAGAAAAACGTTGCCCCTGGGGCTACCCAGAAACGCCAAATGAGGATCAACCTGCATGCCACTCAACTTTACTCCAATTATACAGTCTAAGCTTGGCACTAATGCCCTGTCTGACACAGCCTGAGCCTGGACCTCCTGGATGACACCCAGAAAGGTGGTGTCACACCTAAGGACTGTGCCAGTGCTCTCCAAGGGAACTCTGCCCGTTTCATTTGCCACAACCTTACAGATTAGGAGAAACTCCAATTCCCAAGACCAGTCCAATAGTGTTGGCCTCCCCCAACAAACATGGGTGATCTGACACAAGCTGAGCAGTGACCTCCATTCTGAATCTTAGACAGAGACACTCAGAGGAGAATATTGAAAAAGACAGGCCCCTAGACCGTAATCAGATCCATTGGTTTGGATTCCAGGCATTGTTCCCCAGATGCTTGGTTTCCAATACCAGGTTGTGGGGGTTTCAGAACAAATCTCGTCTCTACATGGGAAACTTGCTCTTTGGAGCTGCATCAAAACCTCAGGTTAGGAGAATTCTTCAGGGCAACAGAGCCACTGCCCCATTCCAAGGGATCCATGGACACAAATCCACATCGACTGATCCTCATGACATTCCATTTCAATTCAGCCCCCTCGGTTGTTCCCCCAGTGACAGCAGATCAAATCCTCCTTTTCACTAGGACACAACTGGAATGCAAGTTGGACTGCCCAGGCATCCATCATTAGAACTGTGCTTTGGAGCATTTCTTATGGGACGTCCTTGATCCATCCAAAAAGTCGTGACTGTCCCGCTGACGGAATCCTTGTGGTTTGGAGCATCACACACTCACAAAGTTGGAAATCTTCCATGGTTTCCTGATGCCCCCCCCCACCTTCATGAAGGGGACATCATGTACAGAAACTCCAACCTAAGCCAACATCTGATCCTCGCCCTGAATTCAGATGCACGAGATCTCATTTCAGGTCTGTAGAGTGTGCCTGCCATGTCACCGCTGCGAATTCAAAGCTGAACTTGTGTTCTCAGACTTCTGTCCTAAAACACCTGGCCCACAAGCCCTGAAGTTGGCAATTCTGGAGCCAGAATGCAGCACTCTGCCTGCCCTGCAGAAGAAAATCTTTGCCCTATGGGGCCAACCAGAAACCCCAAATGAGGACCAACCTTCACATCACTCGACTGTACCCCAATTATACAGTCTAGCCTGGGGACTAATGCCCTGCCTGACACAGCCTGAGCCCAGACCTCATGATGGACACAGACATCTGGCCGCACACTAAGTGCATTGGACCCACCATGGCCTTAGGTTGTCATCTCTTACCAACCTCGGTTTTCAGGCTTCAGAATCTAGACCTTATCTCTACTCACTACCATGCCGTGTACGTGATGCAGAAATCAGAACTCCTCCTTCCCCATGACCAGAAACCCTGTGGTTGGCATGTTGACCAACGTGCAGTGTAGGAGAAACCAGCATGGCCCATGAGGCCCCAGACATGCTTGAGGGCTGTGATGGGCACAAACACACATTAGGATCCTAAGCATGATCCCTGGCCTCAAGTAAAGCCTCTCCGGGGATGGACCAAGAGCCCACATATGGAGATTACCATGCCCCTACTCCCCAAGCCTTAACCAGTGCTTGAGAAGTCTAGTCACCCCTACTCAGATCTCTTCTCTAGAATCCCTCCTTGGTGGGACACATGAGGTTAAAAAAAAAATAGAGAAAGGACTCCTACTGTCCAAAGAATGACCGCAAACACATGGAATTGGGCCAAATTCACAGAGAGAAATACTCGTCCATGGCTGATGAGGCCATCCTGACATTCCACGGCCACCATTGACACCAAATCCGGAGACAAAAGCCTGAAAAAGCGCCACACACTCGCCCTTTGTTCAAAGCCTGAAAAATTCTCATGGTCTGTAGATCGGGCCTGCCATACCTATGTCCCCCAAACCTAAGCCACGTTTGTGTTTTCAGACTTCTGTCTCCATTGTCCTGGCCCACACACCCTCAAGGCTTGGCCCCATGGAGCCACACCTCAGGACTGTGCCTGCCCTCTCCATGGGAATTCTGCTCATTCCTTTGGCACAACCTGACAGATTAGGAGAAACATCCGAAGTCCCCGAGGCCACCCCAATATTGTAGGATGTCCGGGACAAACAGGGACCATCTGCCACAAGCTGAGCCACTACCTCCAATCAGACCTGTAGATAGATATCCATAGAAAAGAAGATTGAAGAGGACAGGCACCTAGGCCCTAAACGAATTCATTGCTTTTGTTTTCATGTATCTCTCCTCAGAGGCCTGGATTCCAATACCAGCACATGGGGGTTTCTGGAGCTACCAATCAGAACAAATCACATGCCACATGGGAATCATGCTATATGGAACTGTGTCAAAACCTCCAGTTAGGAGAAAATTTCACGTCACTGGAGCCACCGCCCCATTCCAATGTCTCAATGGACACAATCCCACATTATGACCCATCCTCAGGAGAGTCCATTTCAACTCAAACCTGGCGGTTGCTCACCCAGTGCCAGCAGATCAAACCTGCTTTGTCACTAGGAGACAATTGGAATGCGAGTCCGTTGCCCAGGTATCCATGTTAGAACTCTGCTCTCGAGAAATTCCTAATGGGGTGTCCTTGATCCATTCAACAGGTCTCAACTGTCCTGCAGAAGGAATCCTTGTGCTTTGCAGCATCACACACTCGCACCGTGGGAAAACCTCCATGGCCTCGTGATGCCTCCACCTTCAGGTAGAGGACATCATGGACAGAAACTCCCGTCTGATCCTCGCCCTGACTTCAGATGCATGAGATCTCAATTCAGCTCTGCAGAGTGTGCCTGCCTTGCCCTCGCCCCAAAACCTAAGCCAGCTCACGTTCTCAGACTTCCGTCCTCACACTCCTGGCCCACAAGCCTTCCACTTTGGGAATTCTGGAGACAAAATGCAGCACTCTGCCTGCCCTCCAGAAGAGAGACTTTGCCCTAGGGGTCTACCCAGAAGCATCAAATGAGGATCAACCTGCAATTCTCTAGACTGTACCCCAATTATACAGTCTAGCCTGGGCACTAATGCCCTGTCTGACACAGCCTGACCCCAGACCTCGTGACCGACACCCAGACACCTGGCCTCACACTGAACACATCGAACATGCCATGGCCTTTGGTCATCATCTCTTCCCAACCTTGGTCTTCAGGCTTCAGAACCTAGACATTATCTCCACTCACAACTAAGTGATGTTCGTGATGCAGAAATCAGAACTTCACCTTCCCCATGACCAGAAACCTTGTGGTTGGCATGTTGTCCAACGTTCAGTATATGAGAACCCAGCATGGCCCATGAGGCCTCAGACATGCTTGAGGGCTGCGATGGGCACAAACACACATTAGGACCCTAAGCATGAACCCTGGCCAAAAGTAAAGCCTCTCCGGGGCTGGACCAAGAGCCTGCATATGGGACTTGCCATGCCCCTACTCCCCCAATCCTAGCCAGAGCTTGAGAAGTCTAGTCAACCTTATTCAGAGCTCTTTTCTGGAATCCCTTTTGGTGGGACACATAAGGTAAAAAAAAAAAAAAAAAAAAAAAAAAAAAAAAAACCAAGATAAAGAAAAAAAAAAAAGTAAGGACTCCTACCATCCAAAGAATGACCCCAAACACTTGGAATCTGGCCAAATTCACAGAGAGAAATACTCGTCCATGGTCGATGAGGCCAGCCTGACATTCCACGGCCACCATTGACACAAAATCCGGAGACAAAAACCTGAAAAAGCGCCACACACTTCCCTTTGTTCAGAGCCCCCAAAATTCTCAAGGTCTGTAGATCGGGCCTGCCATACCTATGTCCCCAAACCTAAGCCTAGTTTGTGTTTTCAGACTTCTGTCTCCATTGTCCTCACCCACACATTCTAAAGGCTGGGCCCCATGGAGCCACACCTCAGGACTGTGCCTGCCCTCTCCAAGGGAATTCTGCTCGTTCATTTGGCACAACCTGACAGATTAGGAGAATCATCCAAAATCTCTGAGGCCATCCCAATAGTGTAGGATGTCCTGGACATACAGGGACCCTCTGGCACAAGCTGAGCCACTACCTCCAATCAGAACCTTAGACAGATATCCATAGAAAAGAATATTGAACAAGATAGGCACCTAGGCCCTAATTGGATCCATTGCTTTTGTTTTCAGGCATCTCTCCTCAGAGGCCTGGATTCCAATACCAGCATAAGGGGGTTTCCAGAGCTACCTATCAGAAAAAATCTCGTCTCCACATGGGAATCTTGCTCTATGGAGCTGTGTCATAACCTCCAGTTAGGAGGAAACTTCAGGTCACTGGAGCCACTGCCCCATTTGAATATCTCCATGGACACAATCCCAAATTATGACCCATCCTCAGGAGAGTCCATTTCAACTAAACCCCCTCGGTTGCTACTCCAGAGCCAGCAGATTGAACCTGCCTTGTCGCTAGGAGACAATTGAAATGCAAGTTGGGCTCTTCAGGCATCCATCCTTAGAACCCTGCTCTTGCGTCATTCCTTATGGGACATCCTTGAGCCATCCAACAGGTCTCGACTGTCCCACAGGAGTCCTTGTGCATGGACCACCTAACAACTCATATCATGGAAAGCTTCCAAGGTCACATGATGCCCCCAATCTTCATGAAGGCAGATCATGGAAAGAAACTCCAACCTGAGCCAACAGCTGATCTTCGCCTTGACTTCAGATGCACGAGATTTTGATTCAGCTCTTCAGAGTGTACCTGCTGTGCCCTCACCCCAAAACCTAAGCGTAGCTAGTGTTCTCCGACTTCCGTCCTCACTCTCCTGGACCACACGCCCTCTATTTTGGGATTTCCGATGACACAGTGCTGCACTCTGCCTGCCCTCTAGAAGAAAAATATTGCCCTATGGGTCTACCCAGAAAACTCAAATGAGGATAAACCTGCACGTCACTCAACTGTACACCAATTATATAGTCTAGCCTGTGTACTAATGCCCTTTCTGACAGAACCTGAGGCCTGAATTCCCAACCGACACCCAGACAGCTTGCAGTACACTGAGAACATCTGAACCGCCATGGCCTTAGGTCGCCATCTCTTTCCAACTTCGGTTTTCAGGCTACAGAATCCTAGACCTTATCTCTACTCACTTCCCATGGGTGAACGTGATGCAGAAATCAGAACTCCTCCTTCCCTCTCGCCAGAATCTTGTGGTTGGCATCTTGTCCAACGTTCAGTGTAGGACCCCTGTAGGGCCTACAGGGGCAGTAGTAGGGCCCCTGAGGGTAGTGTAGGGTCCCTGAGGCCCTGCCTATGCTTAAGAGCTGCGGTGGGCTCAAACACACATTGGGACCCTCAGTTTGAGCCCTGTCCTCAAGTAAAGCCTCTCAGTGGCTGGACCATGAGCCCGCATATGGGGCCTGCCATGCCCCAAGTCACCCAATCTTAACCAGAGGTAGAGACATCTAGTCACCCCTACTCAGGGCTCTGCTCTGGAATCCCTCTTTGGTGGGACATTTGAGGTAAATAAACACAGAAAGGACTCCTCCCACTCACAGAATGACCCCAATCACTTGGGATTGGGCCACCCCAAGTGATTGGGGTCCAGAGAGAAAGACTCGTCCATGGCCCATGAGGCCAGCCCGACATTCCACGGCCACTATTGACACAAAATCCAGAGACATAAGCTTCAGCAAGCGTTCACACTCACCCTTAGGTCATAGCCCAAAAAATTCTCCTCATAGTCTGTAGATTGGGCCTGCCATACCTACGTCCCCAAACCTAAGCCGAGTTTGTGTTTTCAGACTTCTATCCTGACATCCCTGTCCCACACACCCTCCAGACTGAGGCCCCTGGAGCCACACCTCAGGACTGTGCCTGCCCTCTCCAAGGAAATTCTTCCCATTCCATTGGCCACAACCCTACAGATAAGGAGAAACCTCCAAAGTCCCAGAGGCCATTCCAATAGTGTAGGCCACCCAGGACAAAGAGGGGCGATCTCTCACAAGCTGAGCAACGACGTCAACTCACCCGTAGACAGATAACCCAAGAGAAGAAGATTAAACTGGACTGGCCCCTAGAATGTAATTGGTTCCATTGCTTTTTTTTCTAAGCATCTCTCCTCAGAGGCCTGTTTTCCAATACCAGCATATGGGGGATTCCAGAGATACCAATCAGAACAAATCTTGTCTTCACATGGGAAACTTATCCTTTGGAGCTCTGTAAAAGCCTCCAGTTAGGAGAAACCTTCAGGTAGCCGGAGCAACCGCCCTATTCCAAGGTCTCCATGGACACATACCCGCATTATGACCATTCGGCAGGAGAGTACATTTCAACTCATCCCCGTCGATTACTCCCCCAGAGGCAGAATATCAAACCTGCCTTGTCGCTAGGAGACAACTGGAATGCAAAGCAGACTCTCTAGGCATCCATCCTTGGAATCCTGCTCTGGCGCCGTTCCATATGGGATGTCCTGGAGCCTTCCAACAGGTCTTGACTGTCCCACAGAAGGAATCCTTGCAGATTGGAGTATCTCACAACTCCTATCGTGGGAAAACCTACATGGCCTCATGAGAGGCTCCCCTTTATAAAGGGGCCATCATGGACAGAAACTCCAACCTGAGCCAACTTCTGATGCATTGCTTTGGTTTCTAGGTATCTCTCCTCAGAGGCCTGGTTTCCAATATCAGAATATGGGGGCTTCCTAAGGAAACAATCATAACAGATCTCATCTCCACATGGGAAACTTGCTCTTTGGAGCTGTGTCAATACCTCAGGTTAGGAGGATCCTTCAGGGCGCTGGCACCATGGCCCAATCCCAAGGTCTCCAAGGACAAAAACTTACATTATGAACCATTCTCAGGAGAGTCCATTTCAAATCAGCCCACTCGGCTGCTCACCCAGAGCCAGCAGATCAAACCTTCCTTGTCACTAGGAGATAGTTAGAATGGGAGGCGGGCCGCCCAGGCATCCATCCTTAGAACCCTGCTCTGGAGAACTTCTTTATGGGATGTCTTGAATCCAACCAACCTGTCTTGACTGTCTCGCAGAATGAATCCTTGTGGTTTGAAGCATCACACAATAACACTGTGAGAAAACCTCCATTTCCTCATGATGACCCACACCTTCATAAATGGGCCATCATGGACAGAAACTCCATCCTAAGCCAAAGTCTGATCCTCGCCCTGAATTCAGAAGCATGAGATCTCGATTCAGCACTTGAGAGTGTGCCTGCTGGGCCCTCGCCTTGAAACCTAAGCCTATCTTGTGTTCTCAGACTTCCGTCCTCAGAATCCTGGCCACACCCCTCCAGTTTGGAAATTCTGGAGACACAATGCAGCACTCTGCCTGGCCTCCAGAAGAAAAATGTTGCCCTATAGGGCTAACCAGAAACGCCAAATGAGTAACAACCTGCATGCCACTCGACCATACTCCAATTATACAGTCTAGCCTGTGCACTAAAGCCCTGTCTGACACAGCCTGAGGGCAGACCTCCAGTCCAACACCAGGACAGCTGGCCGTACACTGAGCATATCATACCCACATTGGCTTTAGGCCATCATCTCTACCCAACCTCAATTTTCACCTTCAGAACCTAGACCTTATCTACACTCACTGCTCAGGAGTGAACGTGATGCAAGAATCAGAACTTCTCCTTCGCCATGGCAAGAAACCTTGTGGTTGGCATGTTGTCCAATGTTCATTGTAGGAGAAAGCAGCATGGACTATGAGGTCCCACCTATCCCTGAGGGCCACAATTTGCACAAACACATATTGTGACCCTCAGCGTGAGCCCTATCCTCATGTGAAGCCTCTTAGTGACTGGAACAACAGCCCACATATGGGGCTTGCCAAGCCCCTAGTCCCCCAATCTCAACCAGAGTTCGAGATGACTAGTCACCCCTACTAAGGGCTCTACTCTGGAATCCCTCTTTGGTGGGACACCTGAGGTAAAAAAAAAAAACAAACAAACATATATATATATATATATATATATATACAGAAAGGACTCTTCCAATCCACAGAATGATCCCAACCACTTGGGATCAGGCCATATCACCAGAGAAAGAATTGTCCATGGCCCTTGAGGACATCCCGACATTCCACGGCCACCGTTGACACAAAATCCAGAGACAAAAGCCTGAGCAATCGCCACATACTCGCCCTTTGTTCATAGCCCGGAAAATTCTCACGTTCTGTAGATCGAGCCTTCATACATACATCCCCAAACCTAAGCTGAGTTTGTGTTTTCAGACTTCTGTCCCCACAGGCCTGGCCCACACACCATCCAAGCTGGGGCCCCTGGAGCCACACCTCAGGACTGTGGCTTCCCTCTCCAGGGGAATTCTGCCATTTCCATTGTCCACAACCCAATAGATTAGGAGAATCCTCCGAACTCCCCGAGGCCATCCGAATAGTGTTGGCTGCCCAGGACACACTGGGATGATCTTTCACAAGTTAGGAAACTACCTCCACTCAGACCCAGAGACAGATATCCCCATAGAATAAGATTGAACTGGACAGGCACTTAGGCCCTAATCAGATCCATTGCTTTTGATTCCAGTCATCTCTCCTCAGAGGCCTGGTTTCCAATACCAGCATATGGGAGATTCCTTAGGCACTCATCAAAACAATTCTCCTCTCTACATAGGAAACATACTCTTTAGAGCTCCATCAAAACCTCCTGTTATGAACATCCCTCAAGGCCCCGGTTCAAGCACCCCATTCCAAGGTCTACATGGACACAAATGCACATTATGACCCATCCTCAACTCACCCATTTCAACACACCCGCCTCGGATGCTCCCGTAGATCCAGCAGATCGAATTTGCCTTGGCTCTATGAGACACCCAGAATGGGAGGCAGGCTGCCCAGGCATCCATCCTTAGAACCCTGCTCTGGATAACTTCCTTATGGGATGTCCTGGAGCCATCCAACAGGTCTCGACTGTCCCACAGAAGGAATCATTGCGGTTTGGAGCATCTCACAATTCCCATCGTGGGAAAACCTCCATGTCCTCGTGACACCCTCCCCTTCATGAAGGGGCCGTTATGGACAGAAACTTCGACCTAAGCCAACGTCTTATCCTAGCTCTGTCTTCAGGTATACAGGATCTCGAATCATCTCTGCAGAGGGTGCCTGCCGTCCCCTCACCCCGAAATCTATGTCTGGCTTGTGTTCTCAGAATTTTTTCCTCACACTCCTGGCCCACAAGACTTCCAGTTTGGGAATTCTGGAGCCACTATGTGGCACTGTGTCTTCCCTCCAGAAAAAAAACTATGCCCTCTGGGGCTACCCAGTAACCACAAATGAGTACCATCCTGCACGAAACTCGACTGCACCCCAATGATACAGTCTAGCCTGGGCACTAATTCCCTGTCTGCCACAGCCTGAGCCTGCACCTCCCAACCCACACTCAACAGCTGGCCGAACACTGAGCACATCAGACACACCATGGCCTTAGGTCTTCATCTCTTCCCAAGCTCAGTTTTCAGGCTTCAGAACCTAGACCTTGAATCCAATCACAGTCCAGGAGTGAAAGTGTTGCAGAAATTAGAACTCCATCTTCCCCATGGCCAGAAAACTTGTGGTTGCCATATTGTGCAATGTTCAGTGTAGGAGAAACCAGCATGGTACATTAGGCCATGCCCTGACTTGAGGGGCTCCTTGGGCACAAAAACACATTGTGAAACTCAGTGTGAGACCTATCCTCAAGGAAAGCCTCTCAGTGTCTGGACCAAGAGCCCACATATGGGGCTTGCCATGTTCTTAGGTCCCAATGTTAACCAGAGGTCTGGTTGTCCAGTTGCCCCAACCCACGACTCTGCTCTGGAATCCCTCATTTGGTGGTCCACCTGAGGTAAAAAACAAAACAAAACAAAAACAAAAACAAAAAAAAATAAACAAAAAAAAAGAAAGGCCTCTTCCCTTCCCACAGAATGACACCAAACTCTTGGGATCAGGTCAAATCCCCAGAAAGGGAGCCTCATCGATGGCCCATGAAGACAACCCGACATTCCATGGCAATCGGTGACACATTTCCAGAAAAAAAAAAAAAAAAAAGCATGAGCAAGCGCCTCACATTCGCCCTTTGTTCATATCCCGAAGAGTTCTCCTCACGGTCTATAGATCGGGCCGGCCATACCTACATCCCCCAACCTAAGTGGAGTTTGTGTTTTCAGACTTTTGTCCAAATAGCCCTGGACCACACACGCTCCACACTTGGGTCCTTGGAGCCACACCTCAGGACTGTACTTCCCTTTCAAGGGAATTCTTCCCATTCCATTGGCCACAACCTTGCAAATGAGGAAAAACCTCCAAAGTCACTGAGGCCATCCCAATAGTGTAGGCCGCCCAGGACAAACAGGGGTGATCTCAAACCAGCTGAGCAACTACCTCCACTCAGACAACAGATGTCCCCAGAGAAGAATATTGAACCGGACAGGCCCCTAGGCCCTAATCAGATCCATTGCTTTGGTTTCCAGGCATCTCTCCTCAGAGGACTCGTTTCCAATACCAGCATATGGTGGTTTCCTGAGGCACCATTAAAAACAAATCTCGTCTCCCCATGGAAAACTTGCTCATTGGAGCTTTGTCATAACCTCTGGTTAGGAGAATCCTTCAGGGCCCTGGTGCCACTGCCCCATACCAAGGTCTCCATGGACTCAAACCAACGTTAAGACCATTCTCAGGAAAGTCCATTTCAACTCAGCCTCCTCTGTTGATACCCCAAGACAGCAGATCAAACGTTGCTTGTTGCTAGGAGACAATTGGAATGTGAGGCTGGCTGCCCAGGCATCCATACTTAGAACCCTGTCCTGGAAAAATACCTTATAAGACGTCCTGGAGCCATCCAACAAATCTTAATTGTCCCACAGAAGGAATCCTTGCGGTTTGGAGCATCTCACAACTCCAATAGTGGGAAAACCCCCATGGCCTCCTAATGCCCCCCCTTCCTGAAGGGGCCAACATGGACAGAAACTCAAACCTGAGCCAAAGTCTGAACCTCGACCTGACTTCAGACGCATGAGATCTCAATTCAGCTCTGCAGAGTGTGCCTGCCATGTCCTTGCCCCGAAACCTAAGCCTAGCTTGTGTTCTCAGACTTCCGTCCTCACTCTCCTGGCCCACAAGCCCTCGAGTTTGGGAATTCCGAAGCCACAATGCAGCACTCTGCCTGCCCTCCAGAAGAAAAACTTTGCCCTATGCTGCTAATAAGAAACCCCAAATGATTTTCTAACGCATGCCACTTGATTGTAAAGCAATTATACAGCCCACCCTGTATTCTAATGCCCTGTCTGGCACAGCCTGAGACAAGACTTCCCAAACGACACCCAGACAGCTGGCCCCAACCTGGACACATAGGACCCGCTATGGCTGTAGGTCGTCATCTCTTCCCAACCTCGGTATTCAGGCTTCAGAACCTAGACCTTATCTCCAATTACAGCCCAGGGGTGAACGTGATGCAGAAATTAGAATTCCTCCTTCCCCATGGCCAGAAACCTTGTGGTTGGCATGTTGTCCAACGTTCTATGTGGGAAAACCTACATTGTCCGAAAGGCCACGCCAGTGCTTGAGGGCCGCCTAGGGCACAGACATGCATTGTGACCTGCAGCGTGAGTCCCGTATTAAAGTAACGCCTCTCAGTGGCTGGACCAAGATCCTGCATATGGGGCTTGTCATATCCATAGGCCCCCAGGCTTAACCAGAGGGCGAGTATTCCAGTTGTCAGTACCCACTGCTATGCTCTAGAATCCCTCTACTGGGGGGACACATGAAGCAGAAAACAGGACACTTCCCTTCCCACAGAATGAACTCAAACTCTTGGGGGCTGGACAAACTACCAGAGAGGGAGACTTCTACGACCCATGAGGAAACTCCTACATTAAACGGCCATTGTGGACAAAACATCCAGAGACAAAAGCCTGAGCGACTGCCTCCCTCTCACCCTTCTTTCATATCCAGAGGAGCTCCCCTCATGGTCTGTAGATCAGGCCTGACGTAACCTCGGCCCCAAACCTGAGCTGAGTTAGGGTTTTTGGATGTCTGTCTGCACAGCCATGGCCCACACAGCCTCCAGGCTGGGGTCTCTGGAGCCACACCACAGAACTGTGCCTGCTCTCTCCTAAGAATCTGCCCATTCCATTGGCCACAACTCTACAAAATAGTAGAAACCTCAAGGTCCCCAAGGACATCCCACTACCGCAAGCCGCACTGGACAAATAGGGGCATTATGACACAAGCTGAGCAACTACTACCTCCATGCAGACACACAGACAGATATCCGCAGAAGATTGAACCAGACAGGCCCCTAGGCCCTATTATGAACTCTTGCTTTGGTGTCAAGGTATCACTCCTCAGAGGCCTGGGTTCGAAGACCAGCATACGGGGCTTTCCTGAGGCACCAGACAGAAGACCTCTCATCTCCACATGGGAAGCTTCCTTGATGGAGTTGTGTCAAGCCCTTCGGGTTGGAGAATCCTGCTGAGTCCCTTAGCTACTGCCACATTCCAAGGTCTCCATGGCCACCAACCCACATTATGACTCATCCTCAGGAGAGTCCATTTAAACTCAGCCTTCTGGGTAGCTCACCCAAGAGCCCGCAGATTGAGCATGCCTTGCCTCGACCAGGCAATTGGAAGGTGAGTTGGCGTGTCTCAGCATCCAGGCTTAGGCCCCTGCTCTCGAGTCTTTCTGTATGGGGCATCCTGGAACCTTCCAATATACTCGACTGTCCTGAAGAAGGAAACTTTGAAGTTTGGAGCAGCTCACAACTCCCAGCGTAGGAAAACCTCCCTGGCCTCATGACGCCCCCACCCCCTTCAGGAAGGGGCCGTCATGGACACAAACTCCAGCTTGAGGCAACATCTGATACTCGCCCTAACCTCACCTGCAGGAGATCTCGATTCAGCCTCTGCAGAGTGGGCCTGCCATGCTCTTGGCCCCAAAACTCGTGCTAGCTTGTGTTTTCAGACTTCCTTCCTCACAATCCTGGCCACACCCCTCCAGTTTGGCAATTCTGGAGACACAATGCAGCACTCTGCCTGCCCTCCAGAAGAAAAATGTTGCCCTATAGGGCTAACCGGAAATGCCAAATGAGTAACAACCTGCATGCCACGCAACCATACCCCAATTATACAGTCTAACCTGTGCACTAAAGCCCTGTCTGACACAGCCTGAGGGCAGACCTCCAGTCCAACACCCAGAAAGCTGGCCGTACACAGAGCATATCACACCCACAATGGCTTTAGGCCATCATCTCTACCCAACCTCAGTTTTCACCTTCAGAACCTAGGCCTTATCTCCACTCACTGCTCAGGAGTGAACGTGATGCAGGAATCAGAACTTCTCCTTCGCCTTGGCAAGTAACCTAGTGGTTGGCATGTTGTCCATTGTTCATAGTAGGAGAAAGCAGCATGGACTATGAGGCCCCACCTATCCCTGAGGGCCACAATTTGCACAAACACACATTGTGACCCTCAGCGTGAGCCCTATCCTCATGTAAAGCCTCTTAGTGACTGGAACAACAGCCCACATATGGGGCTTGACAAGCCCCTAGTCCCCCAATCTCAACCAGAGTTCGAGATGTCTAGTCACCCCTACTCAGGGCTCTACTCTGGAATCCCTCTTTGGTGGAACACCTGAGGTAAAAAAAAAAAAATACAGAAAGGACTCTTCCCATCCACAGAATGATCCCAACCCCTTGGGATCAGGCCAAATCACCAGAGAAAGATTTGTCCATGGCCCTTGAGGGCACCCCGACATTCCACGGCCACCGTTGACACAAAATCCAGAGACAAAAGCTTGAGCAAGCGCCACATACTCGCCCTTTGTTCATAGCACGGAAAATTCTTACTGTCTGTAGATCGAGCCTTCATACATACATCCCCAAACCTAAGCTGATTTTGTGTTTTCAGACTTCTGTCCCCACAGTCCTGGCCCACACACCGTCCAAGCTGGGGCCCCTGGAGACACACCTCAGGACTGTGGGCTTCCCTCTCCAGAGGAATTCTGCCATTTCCATTGGCCACAACCCTATAGATTGGGAGAATCCTCCAAACTCCCCGAGGCCATCCCAATAGTGTTGGCTGCCCAGGACAAACAGGGATGATCTTTCACAAGTTAGGAAACTACCTCCACTCAGACCCAGAGACAGATATCCCCTTAGAATAAGATTGAACTGGACAGGCACTTAGGCTCTAATCAGATCCATTGCTTTTGTTTCCAGGCATCTCTCCTCAGAGGCCTGGTTTCCAATACCAGAATACGGGGGATTACCGAGACACTCATCAGAAAAATCTCATCTCCACATAGGAAATGTACTCTTTGGAGCTCTATAAAAACCTCTGTTTAGGAGAATCTTTCAGAGCCCCGGATCAAGCGCCCCATTCCAAGGTCTCCATGGACTTAAACCCACATTATGATCTATTGTCGGGAGAGTCCATGTCAACTCAACCCCCTTGGTTTCTCCCCCAGGGCCTGCAGATCAAACCTGCCTTGTTGCTAGGAGACAACTAGAATGGGAGGCGGGCTGCCCAGGCATCCATCCTTAGAACCCTACTCTGGAGTCGTTCCACAAGGGACATCCTAGAGCCATCCAACAGGTCTCAAGTGTCCCACAGAAGGAATCTTTGCAGTCTGGAGCATCTCAGAACTCCCATTGTGGGAAAATCTACATGGCCTCTTGAGACGCCCCACTTTATAAAGGGGCCATCATGGACAGAAACTCCAACCTGAGCAAAGGTCTGATATTCGCCCTGACTTCACGTGCATGTGATCTTGATTCAGCTCTGCAGAGTGTGCCTTCTGTGCACTCACCCCCAAAACTAAGCCTAGCTTGTGTTCTCAGACTACCGTCCTCACACCCCTGCCCCAAAAGCCCTACAGATTGGCAATACTGGGGCCATAATGCAGCACACTGCCTGCCCTCCAGAAGAAAAACGTTGCCTTATGGAGCTACCTAGAAACCCGAATAAGGATCAACTGAACGCCACTCGACTGCACCCCAAATATGCAGTCTACCCTGTCTAATGCCTTGTCTGACACAGCATGAGCCCACACCTCCAGACCTACGCTCAACAGCTGGCCGCACACTGAGCTCATTGGACCCATCAGGTCCTTAGGTCTTCATCCCTTCCCAACCTCAGTTTTCGGGTTTCAGAACCTAGACCTAAACTCCAAACACTGTCCAGGGGTGAACGTGATGCAGAAATCACAACTCTTCCTTCGCCATGGCTGGAAACCTTGTGGTTGGCATATTCTCCAACGTTCAGTGTAGAAGAATCTAGCGTGGCCCATGAGGCACTTCCCATGCTTGAGGGCCTTGTTGGGCACAAATAGGCATTGTGAACCTGAACATGAGCCCTGTCCTCAAGGAAGGCCTCTCAGTGTCTGAATCAAGAGCCCGCCTATTGGACTTTCCATGCCCCTAGGCCCCCAAACTTAAACAGAGGTGGGGATATCCAGTTGTCCCTCCCAAGGACTCTGCTCTGGAATCCCTCTTTTATTGGGACACTTGAGGTACATAAAATAAAATATAAAATAAAATAAAATAAAAACAGAAAAGACTCCCCCCATCCCACAGAATGTACCCAAACTCTTGGGATCGGGTCAAATCCTCAGAGAAGGAAAGCCATCCACAACCCATGAGGCCACGCCAGCATTCCACCCACATTGTTGACACAAATCCAGAGACAAAACCTGAGCAAGCACCTCAAACTCACCCTTTTTCATATCCCTAAGTGTTATCACAGTCTGTAGATTGGGCGTGCCTTACCTATGTCCCCAATCCTAAGCGGAGTTTGTGTTTTCAGACTTTTGTCCCCACAGGCCTGGCCCACACAGCCTCAAGGCTGGGCCCCTAGAGCCAAACTCAGAACTGTGCCTGCCCTCTCCAGGGGATTTCTGCCCATTCCATTGGCCACAACCCTATAGATTAGGAGAAACTCCAAAGTCCCGAAGCCATCCCAATATTATAGGCTGCCCAGGACAAACAGGGGCGATCTGACACAAGCTGAGCAACTACATCTCCTCAGATCCTTAGACACGTATCCTCAGGAAAGAGATTGAACCGGACAGGCACCTATGCCCTAATCATCTCGATTGCTTTTGTTTCCAGTCATCTCTCCTCAGAGGCCTGGTTTCCAATACCAGCATATGGGAGATTCCTTAGGCACTCATCAAAACAATTCTCTTCTATACATAGGAAACGTACTCTTTAGAGCCCATCAAAACCTCCGGTTATGAACATCCCTCAAGTTCCCGGATAAAGCACCCCATTCCAAGGTCTACATGGACACAAATGCACATTATGACCAATCCTCAACTCACCCATTTCAACACACCCGCCTCGGTTGCTCCCCTAGATCCAGCAGATCGAACTTGCCTTGGCGCTATGAGACACCTGGAATGGGAGGCAGGCTGCCCAGGCATCCATCCTTAGAACCCTGCTCTGAATAACTTCCTTATGGGATGTCCTGGAGCCATCCAACAGGTCTCGACTGTCCCACAGAAGGAATCATTGCGGTTTGGAGCATCTCACAATTCCCATCGTGGGAAAACCTCCATGTCCTCGTGACACCGTCCCCTTCATGAAGGGGCCGTCATGGACAGAAACTCCGACGTAAGCCAACGTCTGATCCTAGCTCTGTCTTCAGGCATACGGGATCTCGAATCATCTCTGCAGAGGGTGCCTGCCGTCCCCTCACCCCGAAATCTAAGTCTGGCTTGTGTTCTCAGAATTTTTTCCTCACACTCCTGGCCCACAAGCCTTCCAGTTTGGGAATTCTGGAGCCACTATGTGGCACTGTGTCTTCCCTCCAGAAGAAAAACGTTGCCCTCTGGGGCTACCCAGTAACCACAAATGAGTACCATCCTGCACGAAACTCGACTGCACCCCAATGATACAGTCTAGCCAGGGCACTAATTCCCTGTCTGCCACAGCCTGAGCCTGCACCTCCCAACCCACACTCAAAAGCTGGCCGAACACTGAGCACATCAGACACACCATGGCCTTAGGTCTTCATCTCTTCCCAACCTCAGTTTTCAGGCTTCAGAACCTAGACCTTAAATCCAATCACAGTCCAGGAGTGAAAGTTTTGCAGAAATTAGAACTCCATCTTCCCCATGGCCAGAAAACGTATGGTTGCCATATTGTGCAACGTTCAGTGTAGGAGAAACCAGCATGGTACATTAGGCCACGTCCTGACATGAGGGGCTCCTTGGGCACAAAAACACATTGTGAAACTCAGTGTGAGACCTATCCTCAAGGAAGGCCTCTCAGTGTCTGGACCAAGAGCCCACATATGGGGATTGCCATGCTCTTAAGTCCCAATGTTAACCAGAGGTCTGGTTGTCCAGTTGCCCCAACCCACGACTCTGCTCTGGATTCCCTATTTTCGTGGGCCACCTGAGGTAAAAAAAAATAAATAAATAAACAAAAAAACCAGAAAGGCCTCCTCCCTTACCACAGAATGACCCCAAACTCTTGGGATCAGGTCAAATCCCCAGAAAAGGAGCCTCATCGATGTCCCATGAGGACACACCGACATTCCATGGCAATCGGTGACACATTTCCAGAAAAAAAAAAAAAAAAAGCATGAGCAAGCACCTCACATTCGCCCTTTGTTCATATCCCGAAGAGTTCTCCTCACGGTCTATAGATCGGGCCGGCCATACCTACATCCCCCAACCTAAGTGGAGTTTGTGTTTTCAGACTTTTGTCCAAATAGCCCTGGACCACACACGCTCCACACTTGGGTCCCTGGAGCCACACCTCAGGACTGTGCTTCCCTTTCAAGGGAATTCTTCCCATTCCATTGGCCACAACCTTGCAAAGAGGAAAAACCTCCAAAGTCACCGAGGCCATCCCAATAGTGTAGGCCGCCCAGGACAAACAGGGGTGATCTCAAACCAGCTGAGCAACTACCTCCACTCAGACAACAGATGTCCCCAGAGAAGAATATTGAACCGGACAGGCCCGTAGGCCCTAATCAGATCCATTGCTTTGGTTTTCAGGCATCTCTCCTCAGAGGCCTCGTTTCCAATACCAGCATATGGTGGTTTCCTGAGGCACCAATAAGAACAAATCTCGTCTCCCCATGGAAAACTTGCTCATTGGAGCTTTGTCATAACCTCTGGTTAGGAGAATCCTTCAGGGCCCTGGTACCACTGCCCCATACCAAGGTCTCCATGGACTCAAACCAACATTAAGACCATCCTCAGGAAAGTCCATTTCAACTCAGCCCCCTCTGTTGCTACCCCAAGCCAGCAGATCAAACGTTTCTTGTTGCTAGGAGACAATTGGAATGTGAGGCTGGCTGCCCAGGCATCCATACTTAGAACCCTGTTCTGGAAAAATACCTTATAAGACGTCCTGGAGCCATCCAACAAATCTTAATTGTCCCACAGAAGGAATCATTGCGGTTTGGAGCATCTAACAACTCCAATAGTGGGAAAACCCCCATGGGCTGATAATATCCCCCCTTCATGAAGAGATCAACATGGACAGAAACTCAAACCTGAGCCAAAGTCTGATCCTCGACCTGACTTCAGACGCATGAGATCTCAATTCAGCTCTGCAGAGTGTGCCTGCCATGTCCTTGCCCCGAAACCTAAGCCTAGCTTGTGTTCTCAGACTTCCCTCCTCACTCTCCTGGCCCACAAGCCCTCCAGTTTGGGAATTCCGATGCCACAATGCAGCACTCTGCCTGCCCTCCAGAAGAAAAACTTTGCCCTATGCTGCTAATAAGAAACCCCAAATGATTTTCTAATGCATGCCACTCGATTGTAAAGCAATTATACAGCCTACCCTGTATACTAATGCCCTGTCTGGCACAGCCTGAGACAAGACATCCCAAACGACACGCAGACCGCTGGCCCCAACCTGGACACATAGGACCCGCTATGGCTGTAGGTCGTCATCTCTTCCCAACCTCGGTTTTCAGGCTTCAGCAATGTGGGAAAACCTGCATTGTCCGAAAGGCCATGCCAGTGTTTGAGGGCCGCCTAGGGCACAGACATACATTGTGACCTGCAGCGTGAGTCCCGTATTAAAGTAACGCCTCTCAGTGGCTGGACCAAGATCCTGCATATGGGGCTTGTCATATCCATAGGCCCCCAGGCTTAACCAGAGGGCGAGTATTCCAGTTGTCAGTACCCACTGCTATGCTCTAGAATCCCTCTACTGGGGGGACACATGAAGCAGAAAACAGGACACTTCCCTTCCCACAGAATGACCTCAAACTCTTGGGGGCTGGACAAACTACCAGAGAGGGAGACTTCTACGACCCATGAGAAAACTCCTACATTAAACGGCCATTGTGGACAAAACATCCAGAGACAAAAGCCTGAGCGACTGCCTCCCTCTCACCCTTCTTTCATATCCAGAGGAGCTCCCCTCATGGACTGTAGATCAGGCCTGCCGTAACCTCGGCCCCAAACCTGAGCTGAGTTAGGGTTTTTGGATGTCTGTCTGCACAGCCATGGCCAACACAGCCTCCAGGCTGGGGTCTCTGGAGCCACACCACAGAACTGTGCCTGCTCTCTCCTAAGAAACTGCCCATTCCATTGGCCACAACTCAACCAAATAGTAGAAACCTCAAGGTCCCCAAGGACATCCCACTACCACAAGCCGCACTGGACAAATACAGGCATTATGACACAAGATGAGCAACTACTACCTCCATGCAGACACATAGACAGATATCCGCAGAGACAGAATATTGAACCAGACAGGCCCCTAGGCCCTATTATGAACTCTTGCTTTGGTGTCCAGGTATCACTCCTCAGAGGCCTGGGTTCGAAGACCAGCATATGGGGCTTTCCTGAGGCACCAGACAGAAAACCTCTCATCTCCACATGGGAAGCTTCTTGTTGGAGTTGTGTCAAGCCCTTTGGGTTGGAGAATCCTGCAGAGTCCCTTAGCTACTGCCACATTCCAAGGTCTCCATGGCCACCAACCCACATTATGACTCATCCTCAGGAAAGTCCATTTAAACTCAGCCTTCTGGGTAGCTCACCCAAGAGCCCGCAGATTGAGCGTGCCTTGTCTCCACCAGGCAATGGGAAGGTGAGTTGGCGTTTCTCGGCATCCATGCTTAGGCCCCTGCTCTCGAGTCTTTCTGTATGGGGCACCAAGGGACCATCCAATAGTACTCGACTGTCCTGAAGAAGGAAACTTTGAAGTTTGGAGCAGCTCACAACTCCCAGCGTAGGGAAACCTCCCTGGCCTCATGACGCCCCCACCCCCTTCATGTAAGGGCCGTCGTGGACACAAACTCCAGCTTGAGGCAACATCTGATACTTGCCCTGTCCTCACCTGCAGGAGATCTCGATTCAGCCTCTGCAGAGTGGACCTGCCATGCTCTTGGTCCCAAATCTCGTGTTTTCAGACTTCCTTCCTCACAATCCTGGCCACACCCCTCCAGTTTGGCAATTCTGGAGACACAATGCAGCATTCTGCCTGCCCTCCAGAAGAAAAATGTTGCCCTATAGGCCTAACCAGAAACGCCAAATGAGTAACAACCTGCATGCCACTCGACCATACCCCAATTATACTGTCTAGCCTGTGCACTAAAGCCCTGTCTGACACAGCCTGAGGGCAGACCTCCAGTCCAACACCCAGACAGCTTGCCGTAAACAGAGCATATCACACCCACAATGGATTTAGGCCATCAACTCTACACAACCTCAGTTTTCACCTTCAGAACCTAGACCTTATCTCCACTCACTGCTCAGGAGAGAACGTGATACAAGAATCAGAACTTCTCCTTCGCCTTGGCAAGAAACCTAGTGGTTGGCATGTTTTTCCAAAGTTCAGTGTAGTTGTAACCAGTGTGGCCCATGAGGCCCCACCCATGTTTATGGGCCACATTGGTCACAAACACACATTGTGTCCCTCAGCCTGATCCCAGGCCTCAGGTAAGGCCTCTCAGTGGCTGGATGAAGAGTCAGCATATTCGGCTTGCCATGCCCCTAGGCCCCAAATTTTACCCATAGTTCGGGTTCTCCCTTCACTTTTCCCCAGGGCTCATCTTTGGAATTACTCTTTTGCGCGACACCTGAGGTAACAAACCTGAAAGGAGTCCTCCCATTCCACAGATTGACGAAAAACAATTGGGATCGGGCCAAATCCACAGAGAGGAGGATTCGTCCATGGCCCATGAGGCCTCCCCGACATTCCACGGCCATCTCTGATACAAAATCCAGAGACAAAAGCCTGAGCAAGTGCCTCAGACTCGCTCTTTCTTTATATCCGGAATAGTTCTTCTCATGGTTTATAGATCGGGCCTGCTATACCTACCTCCCCAAAGCTAAGCTGAGTTTCTGTTTTCAGACTTCTGTCCCCAAAGTCCTGGGCCACACACCTTCCAGGCTGGGGCCCCAGGTGTCACACATTAGGACTGTGTCTACCCAATCCATGGGAATTCTGCCCATTCCATTGTCCAAAACCATAAAATTAGGAGAACCCTCCAAATACCTGAGGCCATCCCAATTGTGCAGTTCGCCCGGGACAAACAAGGGCGGTCTGATACCAGCTGAGCATCTACCTCCACTCATACCATAGATGGATGTCCCCTGAGAAGCAGATTGAACCAGACAGGACCCTAGGCCATAATCGGATACATTGCTTTGGATTACAGGCATGTCTCCTCAAAAGCCTGGATTCCAATACCAGCATAGGAGTTTTTCTGAGGCACCCATCAGAACAAATCTCGTCTCCACAAGGAGACTTTTGCATCGAGCTATGTCAAAAGCTTAGGAGAATACTTCAGGGTCCCGGTGCCACCGCCCCATTTTAAGGCCCTCATGGACACAAACACACATTAGGACGCATCCTCAGGAAAGTCCATTTCAAGTCAGTCACTCCTGTTGCTCACGCAGAGTCATCAGATCTAAACTCTCTTGTTGCTAGGAGAAAATTGGAATGCGAGGCCTGCTTCCCAGTCATCCATCCTCGAATGGTGCCCTGGAGTCATTCCATATGGGATGTCCTGAAGCTGCCCAACAGGTCTCAATTGTCCCGCAGAAGGTATCCTTGAAGGGGGCATCCCACAACACCCAACGTGGGAAAACCTCCATGGCCTCGAGATTCCGCTCCCTTCATGAAAGGGCCGTCATGCACATAAACTCCAACGTGAGCCAACGTCTGATCCTCGCCCTGACTTCAGATGCATGAGATATTGGTTCAGATCTACAGAGGTCCCTGCCGTGTCCTCGCCCTGATACACAAGTCTAGCTTGTGTTCTCAGACTTCCGTCCTCACACTCCTGGACACGAAGCCCTCAAGTTTGTCAATTCCGGACCGACAATGAAGCACTCTGCCTGCCCTCTAGAAAACAAATTTTGCCTAATGAGCTGCCCAGACAACTTATATGAGGATAAATCTACATGGCATTCAACTTTACCCAAATTATATAGTCTACGGGGGCATTAATGCACTGTCTGACACAACCTGAGCCCGGACCTCCTGACCAACACCCAGACAGTTGACCGCACACTGAGCACATCAGACCCGCCATGGCCTTAGGTTATCATCTCTTCCCTACCTCCGTTTTCAGGCTTCAGAATCTAGACCTTATCTCCAATCACTGCCCAAGGGTGACTGTGATGCAGAAATCAGAACTCTTCCTTACACATGGCAAGAAATCTTGTCGTTGGCAGGTTGTCCAACGTTCAGTGTAGGAGAAACCAGGATTCACCATGAGGCCCGGCCCATTCTTGTTTGCGAAGTGGGCATAAACACGCATTGTGACCCTCAGTGTGAGTCCTGTCCTCTAGTAAGTCCTCTCAGTCACTCGACCATTAGATGTCATAATGGGCTTGACATGTCCCTAGGCACAAATTTGTAACCAGATTTCTGGTTGTACGGTCGGCCCCCCCCCAGGGCTCTACTCTGGAATCCCTCATTTGGTGGGACACCTGAGGTTATAAAACAAAACAAGGCAAATCACAACAACAACAAAACGGACTTCTTCCATCCCACAGAATGACCCCAAAATCTTGCGATGGGGACAAACCCCCAGAGAGTAAGACTCGTCCATTTCCCATGAAGTCAACCGGAAATTTCATGACCATGAGTGACACGATATCCAGAGACAAAAACTTGAGCAAGAGCCTGACACTCGCCCTTTTTTCATATCCCGAAGAGTTCTCCTCATGGTCTGTAGATCAATCCTGCCATACCTATTACCGAAACATAAGCCGCGTTTGTGTTTTCAGACAACTGTCCAAACAGCTCTGGCCTACACACCCTACAGGCTCAGGCCCCTGGAGCCAAACCTGAGGACTGTACTTGCCCTCTCCAAGGGAATTGTATGTGCCCTTTCCAATGGCCACAACCCTACTAATAAGATAAACCTCCAAACTCCCTGAGGCCATCCCAATAGTGGTGGCTCTCCAGGAGAAACAGGAGCAATCTGAGCCCATCTGACACCTACATGCACTCAGATGCATAGACTGATGTCCCCAGAGGTAAAAAGGTACGAACAGTCCCCTAGGCACTATTGGATTCATTGTTGTGCTATCCAGTCATCTCTCCTCAGAGGCCTGGATTTCAATACCAGCATATGGCTGTTTCCTGACTCATCCTCAGAACAAATCTCATCTACATATGGGAAACTTGCACGTTGGAGCTGTGTCAAAGCCTCTGTTTGGAAAAACCCTTCAGGGCGCCAGTGCCACTGCTTCATTCCAGGATCTCCATAGACACAAAAACATATTAGGATCCATCCACAGGAGAGTCCATTTCAAATCAGCCTCCTGGGTTGCTCCCCCAGATCCAGCAGATCTAATCTGTCTTGTTGCTAGGACACAATTGGAATGCGAGGTGGGCTACCCAGCCATCCATCCTTAGAACCCTGCTCAGAATCGTTGCCCTGGAGCCAACCAACAGGTCTCAATTGTCCTGCAGAAGAATCTTTGCAGTTTGGAGCTTCTCAAACTAACATCGTGGGAAAACCCCCACGGACTCATGACCCCCCCGCCTCTTCATGAAGGGCCATCAGGGACAGAAACACCAACCTGAGCGATCTTCTGATCCTCGCCCTGACATCATAAGCACGAGATCTCGATTCAGGTCTGTAGATTGTTCCTGCCTTGTCCTCACCCAGAAACCTAAGCCTAGCTTGTTCTCAGATTTCCTTCCTCAGACTACTGGCCCACAAGCCTCCAGTTTGAAAACCAGAACTATAATGCAGCACTCTTCCTACCCTCAGGAAGAAAAACATTGCCCTCTGGGGCTACCCAGAAACTCCAAAAGAGGATCAACCTGCACGCCATTCTACTGTACCCCAAATATATAGGCTGACCTGGGCACTATTGCCCTTTTTGACACAGCCTGAGCCTGGATTACCTGGCCCCACACAGAAAGCTGGCCGCTCACTGAGCACATCGGACCCGCCATGGTCTTAGGTCGTCATCTCTTCCCAACCTCGGTTGTCAAGTTTCAGAACCTAGACCTTATCTCCAATCACTGCCCAGGCTTGAAAGTGATGCAGAAAACACAACTCCTTCCCCGTGGCAAGAAACCATGTGGTTGGCATGTTGTCCAACGTTCAGTGTAGTTGAAACCAGTGTGGCCCATGAAGCCCCGCTCATGTTTGCGGGCCACATTGGTCAAAACCACACATTGTGACCCTCACCCTGATCCCAGTCCTCAATAAGGCCTCTCAGTGGCTGGATGAAGAGATAGCATATTGGGCTTGCCATGCCCCTAGGCCCCAAATTTTACCCATAGTTCGGGTTCTCCCTTCACTTTTCCCCAGGGCTCTTCTTTGGAATTCCTCTTTTGGCGGGACACCTGAGGTAACAAACCTGAAAGGAGTCCTCCCATTCCACAGATTGATGAAAAACAATTTGGATCGGGCCAAATCCACAGAGAGGAAGATTCGTCCGTGGCCCATGAGGCCTCCCCGACATTCCACGGCCATCTCTGATACAAAATCCAGAGACAAAAGCCTGAGCAAGCGCCTCAGACTCGCTCTTTCTTCATATCCGGAAGAGTTCTTCTCATGGTTTATAGATCGGGCCTGCCATACTTACGTCCCCAAACCTAAGCTGAGTTTGTGTTTTCAGACTTCTGTCCTCAAAGTCCTGGGCCACACACACTCCAGGCTGGGGCCCCTGGAGTCACACATGAGGACTGTGCCTACCCAATCCATGGGAATTCTGCCGATGCCACTGTCCAAAACAGTAAAATTTGGAGAACCCTACAAATCCCTGAGGCCATCCCAATAGTGCAGGTCGCCCGGGACAAACAAGGGCGGTCTGATACCAGCTGAGCATCTACCTCCACTCATACCATAGATGGATGTCCCCTGAGAAGAAGATTGAACCAGACAGGACCCTAGGCCATAATCGGATACATTGCTTTGGATTACAGGCATGTCTCCTCAAAAGCCTGGATTCCAATACCAGTATCGAGGTTTTCCTGTGGCACCCATCAAAACAAATCTCGTCTCCACAAGGAACCTTGTGCATCGAGCTATGTCAAAAGCTTAGGAGAATACTTCAGGGTCCCGGTGCCACCGCCCCATTTTAAGGCCCTCATGGACACAAACACACATTAGGACCCATCCTCAGGAAAGTCCATTTCAAGTCAGCCACCCCGGTTTCTCCCGCAGAGCCATCAGATCTAAACATCTTGTTGCTAGGAGACAATTGGAATGCGAGGCGGGCTTCCCAGGCATCCATCCGCGAACGGAGCCCTGGAGTCATTCCATATGGGATGTCCTGGAGCTGCCCAACAAGTCTCAATTGTCCCGCAGAAGGAATCCTTGAAGGGGGCATCCCACAACTCCCAACGTGGGAAAACCTCCATGGCCTCGAGATTCCGCTCCCTTCATGAAGGGGCCGTCATGCACAGAAACTCCTACCTGAGTCAATGTCTGATCCTCGCCCTGACTTCAGATGCATGAGATATAGGTTCAGATCTACAGGGGTACCTGCCCTGCCCTGGCCCTGAAACCCAAGTCTAGCTTGTGTTCTCAGACTTCCGTCCTCACACTCCAGGCCCCGAAGCCCGGAAGTTTCGCAATTCCAGACCCACAATGCAGCACTCTGCCTGCCCTCTAGAAAAAAAATTTGGCCTAATGAGCTGCCCAGGCACCTTATATGAGGATAAATCTACATGGCATTCGACTGTACCCAAAGTATATAGTCTAACCTGGGCACTAATGCACTGTCTGACACAACCTGAGCTCGGACCTCCTGACCAACACCCAGACAGCTGACCGCACACTGAGCACATCAGAACCGCCATGGCCTTAGGTCATCATCTATTCCCAACTGCGGTTTTTCAGGCTTCAGAACCTAGACCTTATCTCCAACCACTGCCCAGGGGTGCCTGTGATGCAGAAATCAGAACTCGTCCTTACCCATGGCAAGAAACCTTGTGGTTGGCATGTTGTCCAACGTTCAGTGTAGGAGAAACCAGCATTCACCCGGAGGCCCCGCCAATTCTTGAGTGCGAAGAGGGCATAAACACGCATTGTGACCCTCAGCGTGAGTCCTGTGCTCTAGTAAGTCCTCTCAGTGGCTCGACCATTAGATGTCATAATGGGCTTGACATGTCCCTAGGCCACAATTTTAAACCAGATTTCTGGTTGTCCGGTCGGCCCTCCCCAGGGCTCTACTCTGGAATACCTCATTTGGTGAGACACCTGAGGTTAAAAAACAAAACAAAGCAAATCAACAACAACAACAAAACGGACTTCTTCCATCCCCAGAATGACCCAAAACTCTTGGGATGGGGCAAAACCCCAGAGAGTAAGACTCGTCCATTTCCCATGAAGTCACCCGGAAATTTCACGACCATGAGTGATACGATATCCAGAGACAAAAACTTGAGCACGAGCCTCACACTCGCCCTTTTTTCATATCCTGAAGAGTTCTCCTCATGGTCTGTAAATCAGTCCTGCCATACCTATGACCCGAAACATAAGCCGCGTTTGTGTTTTCAGACAACTGTCCAAACAGCTCTGGCCTACACACCCTACAGGCTCAGGCCTCTGGAGCCAAACCTGAGGACTGTACTTGCCCTCTCCAAGGGAATTGTATGTGCCCATTCCAATGGCCACAACCCTACTAATAGGATAAACCTCCAAACTGCCTGAGGCCATCCCAATAGTGGTGGCTTCCCAGGACAAACAGAGGCAATCTGAGCTCAGCTGAGCACCTACCTGCACTCAGACGCATAGACTGATGTCCCCAGAGGTAAAAAGGAACGAACAGGCCCCTAGGCACTAAACGGATCCATTGCTGTGGTATCCAGTCATCTCTCCTCAGAGGCCTGGATTTCAATACCAGTGTATGGCTGTCTCTTGACTCACCCATCAGAAAACATCTCATCTACATATGGGAAACTTGCACGTTGGAGCTGTGTCAAAGCCTCTGTTTGGAAAAACCCTTCAGGACCCCAGTGCCACCGCTACATTCCAAGGTCTCCATAGACACAAAAAGACATTAGGACCCATCCACAAGAGAGTCCATTTCAACTCAGCCTCCTGGGTTGCTCCCCCAGATACAGCAGATCTAACCTGTCTTGTTGCTAGGACACAATTGGAATGCGAGGTGGGCTACCCAGCCATCCATCCTTAGAACCCTGCTCAGAATCGTTGCCCTGGAGCCAACCAACAGGTCTCAATTGTCCTGCAGAAGAATCTTTGCAGTTTGGAGCTTCTCACAACAAACATCGTGGGAAAACCACCACGGCCTCGTGGCCCCCCTGCCCCTTCATGAAGGGCCATCAGGGACAGAAACACCAACCTGAGCGATCTTCTGATCCTCGCCCTGACATCATAAGCCTGAGATCTCGATTCAGGTCTGTAGATTGTTCCTGCCTTGTCCTCACCCAGAATCCTAAGCCTAGCTTGTTCTCAGATTTCCTTCCTCAGACTACTGGCCCACAAGCCTCCAGTTTGAAAACCAGAACTATAATGGAGCACTCTTCCTGCCCTCAGGAAGAAAAACATTGCCCTCTGGGGTTACCTAGAAAATCCAAATGAGGATCAACCTGCACGCCATTCTACTGTACCCCAAATATATAGGCTGACCTGGGCACTATTGCCCTTTTTGACACAGCCTGAGCCTGGATTACCTGGCCCCACACAGAAAGCTGGCCGCTCACTGAGCACATCGGACCCGCCATGGTCTTAGGTCGTCATCTCTTCCCAACCTCGGTTGTCAAGTTTCAGAACCTAGACCTTATCTCCAATCACTGCCCAGGCTTGAAAGTGATGCAGAAAACACAACTCCTTCCCCGTGGCAAGAAATCATGTGGTTGGCATGTTGTCCAACGTTCAGTGTAGTTGAAACCAGTGTGGCCCATGAGGCCCCGCTCATGTTTGCAGGCCACATTGGTCAAAACCTCACATTGTGACCCTCACCCTGATCCCAGTCCTCAATAAGGCCTCTCAGATGCTGGATGAAGAGATAGCATATTGGGCTTGCCATGCCCCTAGGCCCCAAATTTTACCCATAGTTCGGGTTCTCCCTTCACTTTTCCTTAGGGCTCTTCTTTGGAATTCCTCTTTTGGCGGGACACCTGAGGTAACAAACCTGAAAGGAGTCCTCCCTTTCCACAGATTGACGAAAAACAATTGGGATCGGGCCAAATCCACAGAGAGGAAGATTCTTCCATGGCCCATGAGGCCTCCCCGACATTCCACGGCCATCTCTGATACAAAATCCAGAGACAAAAGCCTGAGCAAGCGCCTCAGACTCGCTCTTTCTTCATATCCGGAAGAGTTCTTCTCATGGTTTATAGATCGGGCCTGCCATACTTACGTCCCCAAACCTAAGCTGAGTTTGTGTTTTCAGACTTCTGTCCTCAAAGTCCTGGGCCACACACACTCCAGGCTGGGGCCCCTGGAGTCACACATGAGGACTGTGCCTACCCAATGCATGGGAATTCTGCCGATGCCACTGTCCAAAACAGTAAAATTTGGAGAACCCTACAAATCCCTGAGGCCATCCCAATAGTGCAGGTCGCCCGGGACAAACAAGGGCGGTCTGATACCAGCTGAGCATCTAGCTCCACTCATACCATAGATGGATGTCCCCTGAGAAGAAGATTGAACCAGACAGGACCCTAGGCCATAATCGGATACATTGCTTTGGATTACAGGCATGTCTCCTCAAAAGCCTGGATTCCAATACCAGTATCGAGGTTTTCCTGAGGCACCCATCAAAACAAATCTCGTCTCCACAAGGAACCTTGTGCATCGAGCTATGTCAAAAGCTTAGGAGAATACTTCAGGGTCCCGGTGCCACCGCCCCATTTTAAGGCCCTCATGGACACAAACACACATTAGGACCCATCCTCAGGAAAGTCCATTTCAAGTCAGCCACCCCGGTTTCTCCCGCAGAGCCATCAGATCTAAAGTGTCTTGTTGCTAGGAGACAATTGGCATGCGAGGCGGGCTTCCCAGGCATCCATCCTCGAATGGTGCCCTGGAGTCATTCCATATGGGATGTCCTGGAGCTGCCCAACAAGTCTCAACTGTCCCGCAGAAGGAATCCTTGAAGGGGGCATCCCACAACTCCCAACGTGGGAAAACCTCCATGGCCTCGAGATTCCGCTCCCTTCATGAAGGGACCGTCATGCACAGAAACTCCAACCTGAGCCAACGTCTGATCCTCGCCCTGACTTCAGATGCATGAGATATAGGTTCAGATCTACAGGGGTACCTGCCCTGCCCTGGCCCTGAAATCCAAGTCTAGCTTGTGTTCTCAGACTTCCGTCCTCACACTCCAGGCCCCGAAGCCCAGAAGTTTCGCAATTCCAGACCCACAATGCAGCACTCTGCATGCCCTCTAGAAAGAAAATTTGGCCTAGTGAGCTGCCCAGGCACCTTATATGAGGATAAATCTACATGGCATTCGACTGTAACCAAAGTATATAGTCTAACCTGGGCACTAATGCACTGTCTGACACAACCTGAGCTCGGACCTCCTGACCAACACCCAGACAGCTGACCGCACACTGAGCACATCAGAACCGCCATGGCCTTAGGTCATCATCTATTCCCAACTGCGGTTTTTCAGGCTTCAGAACCTAGACCTTATCTCCAACCACTGCCCAGGGTTGCTTGTGATGTAGAAATCAGAACTCGTCCTTACCCATGGCAAGAAACCTTGTGGTTGGCATGTTGTCCAACGTTCAGTGTAGGAGAAACCAGCATTCACCCGGAGGCCCCGCCAATTCTTGAGTGCGAAGAGGGCATAAACACGCATTGTGACCCTCAGCGTGAGTCCTGTGCTCTAGTAAGTCCTCTCAGTGGCTCGACCATTAGATGTCATAATGGGCTTGACATGTCCCTAGGCCCCAATTTTTAACCAGATTTCTGGTTGTCCGGTCGGCCCTCCCCAGGGCTCTACTCTGGAATACCTCATTTGGTGAGACACCTGAGGTTAAAAAACAAAACAAAGCAAATCAACAACAACAACAAAACGGACTTCTTCCATCCCCAGAATGACCCAAAAATCTTGGGACGAGGCAAAACCCCAGAGAGTAAGACTCGTCCATTTCCCATGAAGTCACCCGGAAATTTCACGACCATGAGTGACACGATATCCAGAGACAAAAACTTGAGCACGAGCCTCACGCTCGCCCTTTTTTCATATCCTGAAGAGTTCTCCTCATGGTCTGTAGATCAGTCCTGCCATACTTATGACCCGAAACATAAGCCGCGTTTGTGTTTTCAGACAACTGTCCAAACAGCTCTGGCCTACACACCCCAAAGGCTCAGGCCCTTGGAGCCAAACCTGAGGACTGTACTTGCCCTCTCCAAGGGAATTGTGTGTACCCATTCCAATGGCCACAATCCTACTAATAGGATAAACCTCCAAAGTTCCTGAGGCCATCCCAATAGTGGTGGCTTCCCAGGACAAACAGGAGCAATCTGAGCACATCAGAGCACCTTCCTGCACTCAGACCCATAGACTGATGTCCCCAGAGGAAAAAAGGAATGAGCAGACCACTAGGCACTAATCGGATCTATTGCTATGGTTTCCAGGCATGTCTCCTCAGAGGCCTGGATTTCAATACCAGCATATGGCTGTTTCTTGACTCACCCATCAGAACAAATCTCATCTACATATGGGAAACTTGCACGGTGGAGCTGTGTCAAAGTCTCTGTTTAGAAGAACCCATCAGGGACCCAGTGCCACCGCTTCATTCCAAGGTCTCCATAGACACAAAAACATATTAGGACACATCCACAGGAGAGTCAATTTCAACTCAGCCTCCTCAGTTGCTCCCCCAGATCCAGCAGATCTAACGTTTCTTGTAGCTAGAAGAAAATTGGAATGCCAGGTGTGGTACCTAGCCATCCATCCTCAGAACCATGCTTGGAATCCTTGGCCTGGCACCAACTAACAGGTCTCAATTGTCCTGGAGAAGAATCTTTGTAGTTTGGAGCTTCTCACAACTCCCATCGTGCGAAAACCCCCATGGCCTCGTGATTCCCCCCCTTCATGAAGGGGCCATCAGGGACAGAAAGTCCAACCTGAAGATCGTCTGATCCTCACCCTGACTTCAGATGCACGAGATCTCGATTCAGGTCTGTAGATTGTGCCTGCCATGTCCTCACCCATAAAAACTAAGCCTAGCTTGTGTTCTCAGACTTCAGTCCTCAGACTACTGGCCCACAAGCCCTCCAGTTTGGCAATCCAGAAGTACAATGCGGCACTCTGCCTGCTCCCTGGAAGAAGAACATTGCCCTCTGGGGCTACCCAGAAACCCCAAATGAGGATCAACCTGCACGCCATTTGGCTGTACACCAAATATATAGGCTGAAGTGGGCACAATTGCCCATTCTGACACAGCCTGAGCCTGGAACTCCTGGCCCCACCCAGACAGCTGGCCGCACACTGAGCACATCGGACCCGCCATGGCCTTAGGTCGTCATCTCTACCCAACCTCGGTTTTCAGGCTTCAGAACCTTGACCTTATTTCCAATCACTGCCCAGGTTTGAAAATGTTGCAGAAATCCGAACTCGTTCCCTTGGCATGAAACCTCGTGGTTGGCATGTTGTCCAACTTTCAGTGTAGTTGAAACCAGTGTGGCACATGAGACCCAGCCCATGCTTGAGGGCCACATTGGTCTCAAACACACATTGTGACCCTCAGCCTGAGCCCGGTCCTCAGGCAAGGCCTCTCAGTGGCTGCATGAAGAAACAGCATATTGGGCTTGCCATGCCCCTAGACCCTAATTTTTAACCATATTTCGGGTTGTCCCTTCACTCTTGCGCAGGGCTCTGCTTTGGAATTCCTCTTTTGGTGGGACACCTCAGGTAACAAACCCTAAAGGAGTCCTCCCATCCCACAGATTCACGAAAAAGAATTGGGATAGGGCCAAATCCACAGAGAGGAAGAGTCGTCCATGGCCCATGAGGCCTCCCCGACATTCCACGGCCATCGCTGATACAAAATCCAGAGACAAAAGCCTAACTAAGCACCTCAGACTCGCTCTTTCTTCATATCCTGAAGAGTTCTTCTCATGATTTGTAGTTCGGCCGTGCCATACCTACGTTCCCAAACCTAAGCTGAGTTTGTGTTTTTTGAGTTCTGTCCTCAAAGTCCTGGGCCACACACCCTCCAGGCTGGGCCCCTGGAACCACACATTAGGACTGGGCCTAACCAATCCATGGGAATTCTGCCCATTCCATTATCCAAAACCGTACAAATTAGGAGAAACCTCCAAATTCCCTGAGGCCATACCAATGGTGTAGGTTGTCCGGGACAAAAAAGGGCCGTCTGACACCAGCTGAGCATCTACCTCCACTCATACCATAGATGGATGTCCCCAGAGAAGAAGATTGACCAGACAGGACCCCAGGCCATAATGGGATCCATAGCTTTGGTTTACAGTCATGTCTCCTCAAAAGCCTGGTTTCCAATACCAGCTGAGGGCTTCTCCTGAGGCACCCATCAGAACAAATCTCGTCTACACATGGGAAACTTGCATGTTGGAGCTCTCTCAAAGCCTCTGGTTAGAAGGACATTTCAGGTTCCCGGTGCCAGCGCCTCATTCCAAGGTCTCCATGGAGACACACCCACATTAGGACCCATCCACAGGAGAGTCCATTTCAACTCAGCCCCCTCAGTTGCTCCCCCTGATCCAGCACATCTAACCCGTCTTGTCGCTAGGAGATGATTGGAATGAGAGGCAGGCTTCCCAGACATCCATACTTAGAACCATTCTCAGAATTATGCTGTATGGGAAGTCCTGGAGCCAACCAACAGGTCTCAATAGTCCCGCAGAAGGATCTTTACTGTTTGGAGCATCTCACAACTCCCATCGTGGGCAAACCTCCATGGCCTCGTGATCCCGCCCCCTGTGCTTCATGAAGGGGCCATCAGGGACAGAAGCTCCAACCTGAGCGATCGTCTGATCCTCGCCCTGACTTCAGATGCAGGACATCTTGATTCATCTCTGCAGAGTGTGTCTGCCGTGCCCTTGCCCAGAAACGTAAGTCTATTTTGTGTTCTCAACTTCCATCCTCACATTCCTGGCCCACAAGCCCTCCAGTTTGGCAATTCCAGAACTACAAGGCAGCACTCTGCCTGCTTTCCGGAAGAAAACCATTGCCCTCTGGGGCTACCCAGATTCCCCAAATGAGGATCAACCTGCATGCCACTTGACTGGACCCCAATTATACAGGCTGCCCTGGGCACTACTGCCCTTTCTGGCACAGCCTGAGACTGAACCTCCTGGCTCGCACCCACCCAGCTAGCCACACACTGAGCACATCAGACCCGCCATGGCCTTAGGTCATCATCTCTTTCCAACCTCGGTTTTCAGGCTTCAGAACCTAAACCTTATCTCCAGTCACCACCCAGGGTTGAACATGATGCAGGAATCAGAACTCCTTCCCCATGGCAAGAAACCTTGTGGTTGGCATGTTGTCCAACGTAAAATGTAGTTGAAACCAGTGTGGCCCATGAGGCCCTGCAGATGCTTGAGGACCAAGTCGTTCACAAACATGCATTCTGACCCTCAACGTGAGCCCAGTTCTCAAGTAAGGCCTCTCAGTGGCTGGACCAAAAGACAGCATATTGGGCTTGTCATGCCCCTAGGCCCCAATTTTTAACCAGATTTCTATTGTCCAGTCTCCCCTCCCCAGGGCTCGGCTTTGGAATCCCTCTTTTGGTGGGACACCTGAGGTAACAAAACTGAAAGGACTCCTCCCATCCCACAGTTTGACCCAAAACAATTGGAATCGGGCCAAATCCTCAGAGCGGAAGACTCGTCCATGGCCCATGAGGCCTCCCTGACATTCCACGCCCATCGTTGACACAAAATCCAGAAACAAAAGCCTGAACAAGTGCCTCACAATCTCTCTTTCTTCATATCTGGAAGAATTCTCCTCACGGTCTGTAGATCGGGCCTGCCATACCTACGTCCCTAAACCTAAACTGAGTTTGTGTTTTAGACTTCTGTCTCCACAGTCCTGAGGCACACACCCTGCAGGCTGGGGCCCCTGGAGCCACATCAAAACTGTGCCTTCCCTCTCCACGGGAATTCTGCCCATTCCATTGTCCATAATCATAAAATTAGGAGAAACCTCCAAAGTCCCCAAGGCCTTCACAATAGTGTAGGCCGCCTGGGACAAACAAGGGCCATCTGACACCAGCTGAGCATCTAACTCCACTAATACCTTAGATGGATGTACACAGAGAAGAAGATTCAACCGGACAGGCCCCTAGGCTCTAAACGGAGCCATTGCTTTGGTTTCCAGTTATCTCTCTTCAGAGGCCTATATTCCAATAACAGTATATGGGGGTTTCCTGAGGCACCAATCAGAACAAATCTCGTCTCCACATGGGAAACTTGTCCTTTGGAGATGTCTCAAAACCTCCGGTTAGGAGAATCCTTCAGGGCCCATGCACCAACGCCCCATTCCAAGGTCTCCATGGACACAAACCCACATTAGCATCCATCCTCAGGAGAGTCCATTTCAACTCAGCCCCCTTGGTTGCTCTGACAGAGCCAGCATATCAAACCTGTCTATTTGCTAGGAGACAACTGCAATGTGAGGCGGGCTTCCCATGCATCCATCCTAAGATCCCTGCTCTGGTGTCATTCTGTATGGTATGTACTGGAGTGATAAAAAAGGTCTCAATTGTTGATCAGAAGGAATCTTTGTTGTTTGGAGCATCTCACAACTTCCATTGTGGGTAAACATCCATGGACTGGAGATGCTGTCCCCTTCATAAAGTGGCCAGAATGGACAGAAATTCAAACCTAAGCCTAGGTTTGAACCTCGCCCTGACTTCAGATTCATGATATCCCGATTCAGATCTGCAGAGGGTGCCTGCCGTGCCCTCGCCCAGAACCTACGCCTAACATGTGTTCTCAGACTTCCGTCCTCACACTCCCCATCCACAAGGCATCCACTTTGGAAATTCCAGAGCCACAATGCAGCACTCTGCCTGTTCTCCAGAAGAAAAACATTGCCCTTGGGGCTAACCAGAAATACCAAATAAAGATCAACCTGCACGGCACTCAGTTGTACCCCAATTATACAATCTACCCTGGGCACTAATGCCCTGTCTGACACAGCCCAAGCTTGGACCTCTCGACCAACACCCAGACAGCTGGCTCCACGCTGAGCATATCGGACCCAACATGGTCTTAGGTCGTCATCTCTTCCCAACCTCGGTTTTCAGACTTCACAACCTAGACCTTATGTCCAATCACTACCCAGGGGTGAATGACATGCAGAAATCAGAATTAATACTTCCCCATGGCAAGAACTCATGTGGTTGACATGTTGACTATCATTCAGTGTAGGAGAAACAAGCATGCACCATGAGTCCCCACCCATGCTTGAGTACCACGAGGGCATAAACACGCATTGTGACCCTCAGCATGAGTTCTGTCCTCAATGAAGGCCTCTCAGTGGCTGGACCATTAGAAGGCATATTGGGCTTGCCATGCCCCTAGGCCCGTATTTTTAGTTAGATTTCTTGTTGTCCAGGGTTCTGCTCTGGAATCCCTCTTTTGGTGGGACACCTTAGTTAACAAAACTAAATCCCACAGATTAACCCAAAACAATTGGGATCTGGCCAAATCCACAGAGAGAAAGACTCTTCCATGGCCCATGAGGACTCCTCGACATTCCACAGCCATCATTGACACAAAATCCAGGGGCAAAAGCCTGACAAGTGTCACACTTTCACCCTTTATTCATATCCCAAAAAGTTCTCCTCATAGTCTGTAAATCGGACCTGCCATACCTACGTCCCCAAAGCTAAGCTGAGTTTGTGTTTTCAGACATCTGTCCCCACAGTCCTTGCCCACACACCCTCAAGGCTGGGCCCTTGGAGCCACACATCAGGTCTGTGCCTGCCCACTCCACAGGAATTCTGCCCATGCCATTGTCCATAATCATACAATTTAGGAGAAACCTCCAAAGTCCCCGAGGCCATCCCTATAGTGTAGGCCACCCGGACAAACAGGAGCGGTCTGACACCAGCTGAGCAACTACCTCCATTTCATAAAATAGACAGATGTCCACAGAGAAGAAGATTGAACCAGAGAGGCTCCTAGGACCTAATTGAATGCATTGCTGTGGTTTCTATGTATCTCTCCTCAGAGGCCTGGTTCTAATACCAGCATATGTGGGTTTCCTGAGGCACCAATTAGAACAAATCTTGTCTCCACATGGAAAACTTGCTCTTTCGAGTTGTTTCAAAATCTCCGGTTAGAATCCTTTAGAGCCCTGGGGCCACCACCCCATTCCAACGTCCTCGTGGACACAAACACACATTAAGACCCATCTTCAGGAGAGTCCATTTCAACTCAGCTCCCACGATTGCTCCTGCATAGCCATCAGATCGTACCTGTCTTGTGGCAGGGAGACAATTGGTGTAAGAGGCAGTCTGCTCAGGCATCCATCCTTAGAACCCGGCTCTGGAGTCATTCCATATGGGATGTCCTGGAGCCATCCAACAGTTCTCAATTTTCCCGCAGAAGGAATCCTTGCAGATTGGAGCATCCCACAACTCCCAACGTGGGAAAACCTCCATGGCCTCGAGATTCCACCCCTTTGATGAAGGGGCCATCATGGACAGAAACTCCAACCTGCGCCTAAGTCTGATCCTCGTCCTGACTTCAGATGAATGAGATTTTGATTCGGATCTACAGAGGGTGCCTGCCGTGCCCTCGCCCTGAAACTTAAGTCTAGCTTATGATCTCAGACTTACGTCCTCACACTCCTGGTCCCGATGCCCTCAAGTTTGGCAATTCTGGACCCACAATGCTGCACTCTGCCTGCCCACCAGAAGAAAAATGTTGCCCCAGTGAGCTTCCCTGACACAATAAATGAGGATGAACCTACATGGAACTCAACTGTACCCAAATTATACATTCTAACCTGGGCACTAATGCACTGTCTGACACAGCCTGAATCCATACCTCCTGAACAACACCCAGAAAGCTGACCGCACACTGAGCAGATCGGACCCTTCATGACCTTAGGTTATCATCTCATCCCAACCTCGATTTTCTGGATTCAGAACTTAGATCTTATCTCCAGTCACTGCCCAGGGGTGAACATGATGCAGAAACCAGAATTCCTCCTTCCCCATGGAAAGAAACCTTGTGGTTCGTATGTTGTCCAAAGTTCAGTGTAGGAGAATCAAGCATGGCCCATGAGTCCCCGCCCATGCTTGATGCCTACATTGGGCACAAACATGCATTGTGACCCTCAGTGTGAGCACTGTACTCAAGTAAGACCTCTCAGTGGCTGGACCAAGGTACCCCATATGGGGATTGCCATGCCCTTAGGCCCCCAATCTTATACAGAGTTCGGGTTGTCCAGTCGCCCCTTCCCAGGGTTCTGCTCTGGAATCCCTCTTTAGTGGCACACCTGAGGAAAAAAAAAAAAAAAAAAAAAAAACAGAATGGACTCCTCCCATCCCACGGAATGACCCCAAAATATTGGGATCATCCAAATCCCCATAGAGGAAGTCTCACCCATGGTCCATGAGGACGCCCCTACATTCCACGGCCATCAGTGACACAAAATCCAGAGTCAAAAGCCTGAGCAAGTGCGTCACACTCACTCTTTGTTCATATCCTGAAGAGTTCTCCTCAAGGTCTGTAGATCGGGCCTCCCATACCTATGTCCCCAAACCTAAGACGAGTTTCTGTTTTCAGACTTCTGTCCCCACAGCTCTGACCCACACACCCTCCATGCTTGAGCCCATAGAGCCACACCTCAGGATTGTGCCTTCCCTCCCCAAAGGAATTCTGCCCATTTCATTGGCCACAAACTTGCAAATTAGGAGAAACCTCCAAAGTCAAAGTGGCCATCCCAATAGTTTAGACTGCCCAGGACAAATAGGGGCAATCTGACACCAGCTGAGGAACTACCTCCACTCAATCCCATAGACAGATGAACCGAGAGAAGAAGATTAAACCAGACAGGCCCCAGGCCCTAATCAGATCCATTGCCTTGGTTTCCAGGCATCTCTCCTCAGAGTTCTGCTTTCCAATACCAGCATATTGGGGGTTACTGAAGCACCAATGAGAACAAATCTTGTTTCCCCATGGGAAAAATGCTTCTTGGAGCTGTGTCAAAACCTCTGGTTAGGAGCATCCTTCAGAGCCCTGGTGCCACTGCCCCATTCCAAGGTCTCCATGGACACAATCCCACATTATGACCGATCCTCAGGAGAATGCATTTCAACTCAGCCCCCTCAGCTGCTACATCATAGGCAGCAATCAAACGTGCCATTTCGCTAGGAGACAATTGGAATGCAAGGCCGGATGCCCAGGCATCCATCCTTAGAACCCTGCTCTGCAATTGTTCCATATGGGATGTCCTGGAGCCATCCAACAGGTTTCATCTGACCCGCAGAAAATCCTTGTGGTTTGGAGCATCTCACTACTGCCATCATGGGAAAACACCAATGGCGGTGTGATGACCCCCCTTCATGAAGGGGCCATCATGGACAGAAACTCCAACCTGAGCCAATATATGAACCTCGCCCTGACCTCAGATGCATGAAATCTAAATTCAGCTCTGCAGAGTGTGCCTGCCATTTCCTCGCCCTGAAACCAAAGCAAAGCTTCAGTTCTCAGACTTACATCCTTGCATTCCTGGCCGCAAGGCCTCCAGTTTGGCAGTTCCGGAGCCAGAATGCAGCACTCTGCCTGCCCTCCAGAAGAAAGACTTTGCCTTATGGGGCTACGGAGAAACCCCAAATAATTATCTTCTGCATGCCACTCAACTGTACCCCAATTATACAGCGTATCTGGGCACGAATGCCCTGTCTGGCACAGCCTGAGTGCAGACCTCCTGAACGACACCTAGAAAGCTGGCCCCAAACTGAACACATCGGACCCGCCATGGCCTTAGGTCGTCATCTCTTCCAAACCTCGGTTTTCAGGCTTCAGAACCTAGACCTTATCTCCAATTAGTGCCCAGAGGTGAACGTGATGCAGAAATCAAAACTCCTCCTTCCCCATGGCAAGAAACCCTGAGGTTGGCATGTCCAAGGTTCACTGTAGGAGAAACCTGCAAGCTCAATGAGGTCCCGCCCAATATTGAGGACCACCTTGGGCACAAACACACATTGTGACCCTCAGCATGAGTCCACTATTCAAGTAACGTCTCTCAGTGGCTGGACCAAGAATCAGCATATGGGCTTGCCATGCCCATAGGACCCCAGGCCTAACCAGAGGGTGGGTATTCCAGTTGTATGTACTCAGTGCTCTGCTCTAGAATCCCTCTATTGTGGGGACACATGAGGCAGAAAACAGGACTCCTCCCTTCCCACAAAATGACCCCAATCTCTTGGGAGCCGGACAAATCACCAGAGAGGGAGACTTCCATGGCCCATGAGACCATGCTTACATTAAATGACCATCATGAATACAACATCCAGAGACATAAGCCTGAACGACCGCCTCTCACTCGCCTTACTTTCTAATCACAATGAGCTCCCCTCACAGACTGTAGATCACTCCTGCCATAACCTCAGCCCCAAACCTCAGCCGAGTTTGTGTTTTTGGATGTCTGTCCCCACAGCCCTGGCCCACACAGCCGCCAGGCTGTGGCCTCTGGAGCCACACCACAGGACTGTCCTGCTCTCTCCAAGGAGACTATGCCCATTCCATTGCCCATAACCCCACAGAATAGGAGAAACCTCAAGGCCCCCGAGGACATCCCACTACTATAAGCCTCTCTGGACAAAGGCATCCTGACACAAGCTGAGCAACTACCTCCATGCAGAAACACAGACAGATGTCGGCAGAGACAGTAGATTGAACCAGACAGGCCCCTGGGCCCTAATCTGAACTCTTGCTTTGGTTTCCAGGTGTCACTCCTCAGAGGCCTGGGTTTGAAGACCAGCATCTGGGGCTTTCCTGAGACACCAAACAGAACAACTATCGTCTCCACATGGGAAGCTTCATTGTTGGAGCTGTGTCAAACCCTTCGGTTTGGAGAAACCTGCAGAGTCCCTGAGCCCCCGCCACATTCCAAGGTCTCCATGGCCACCAACCCACAGTATGACTCATCCTCAGGAGAGTCCATTTCTACTCAGCCCTCTGAGAAACCCGCCCAAGAGCCTGCAGATTGAGCCTTCCTTGCCCCAAGCAGCCAGTGGGAATGTGAGGTGGCATTTGCAGACATTCATGCTTAGACCCCTTCTCTCGAGTCTTTCTGTAGGGGTCATCCTAGAACCATCTCATAGTACTCGACTGTCCTACAGAGGAAACCTTGATGTTTGGGGCAGCTCATAACTCCCAGCGTTGGGAAACCTCCCTGGCCTCATGACGCCCCCACCCCCTTCAGGAAGGGGCCATAATGGACACAAACTCCAACCTGAGGCAACGTCTGATACTCGCCCTGACCTCAGATGCAGGAGATCTCGATTCAGTCTCTGCAGAGTGGGCCTGCCATGCCCTCGGCCCCAAACCTAACGCTAGCTTGTGTTTTCAGACTTCCCTCTTCACACTCCTGGCAAACAAGCCCTCCAGACTGGGAATTCCAGAACCACAACACAGTTTTCTGCCTGCCCACCAGAAGAAAAACGTTGCCCTATGGGGCTCTCCAGAAACCACAAATGAGAACCAACCTGCTCTGGCCTCGACCGCACCCTAACTGGAAAGGCTACCCTGGTCAGTAATGCTCTGTCTGACACAGCCTGACGTCCCGACAGACAAGGAAACAGCTGGCTGCACACTAAGCACATCAGACAGGCCATGGCCTTATGCCGTCATCTCTTCCCAACCTGGGTTTTCAGACATCTGACCCTAGATATTATATCAAATCCTGGCAAACGTGGGTAACTGAAGCACAAATCAGATCTTCTCCTTCCCCATGGCTGGAAAGCTTGCTGTTGGCATGGAGTCATACCTTCAGTGTAGGAGAAACCTTCATGGCCCCTGAGGCCAAGCCTAAACTTGAGTGCCTCCTTGGGTACAAACTCGCATTGGGACCATCAGCATGGGCCCCATGTCGAAGTAAGGTCTCTCAGGGCCTGGACCAAGAGCCCGCATATGGGGCTTGCCAAGCCCCTATGATCCCAATCTTCACAAGAGCTCGAGTATTCCATTTGCTCGAACCCAGGACTGTGATCTGGAGTCCCTCTCCTGGAAGAACACCTGAGCCAGACAGCAGGACTCCACCCTTCCCACAAAATGTCCCCAAAATCTTAAGAGCTGGACCAACTCCTCAGAGAGGGAGACTCTTCCATAGCCCCTGAGGTCACCCCTACATTCCACGGCTATGGGAGACAAAACATCCAAAGACAAAAGCTTGCGTGACTGCCTCCCATTTGCCCTTCTTTCATAAGCTGAGGATCTCCTCTCACGGTCTGTGGGTCCATTCTGCCATGCTCTCGGCTCCACACCCAAGCCGAGTTTGTGTTTTCAGACTTCTGTACCCACAGCCCGGACCCACACACCCTCCAGGCTAGGGCCTATGGAGACACACTGAAGGACTGTGCCAGTCCTCTCCAAGAAAACTGTACCCAATCCATTGATCACAACCCTAGAGATTAGGAGAATCCAATAAGGTCTCCAAGGCCATGCCTCGGCCATGGACTAAGAGGGGCACTCTGACACCAGCTGAGCAACTATCTTCACTTAGATACTCAGACAGTGTCCCCAGAGACAGAAGATTGAAAGGGACAGGCATCTAGGCTCTAATCTGAACCCTAGCTTTGGTTTCCAGGTGTCTCTACTCAGAGAACTGGTTTGAAGACCAGTATCTGGGGCTTTTCTGAGGCACCAAAGAGAACCTGTCTCATCTCCACATAGGGATCTCTTTTTAATTGGAGCAAAATTACACCCTTCGGTTAGGCGAATACTTCATGGCCCCTGAGCTGCCAACATATTCCAAGGTCTCCATGCACACAAACCCACACTATGACCCATCCGCAGGAGAGTCCATTTCAATTCAGCCCCCTAGTTAGCTCGCCCCAGAGCCAGTAGTTCAAACATGTCTTGTCACAAAGAGCCAATGGGAATGTGAGGTATGCTGTACAGGCATCCATCCTTCGAATCCTGCTCTCCAGTCTTTCCGTATGGGACATCCTGGAGCCATTCAACAGGACTCGACTGTCCATCAGATGGAAAGCTTGTGGTATGGGTCAACGCACAAACTAGAGTTTGTGCTGGTGTCTAAGGTGCTGTGCAGGATTCTCCAATCTTGAGGGTTTGGCACAGGTCGAAGGGCATGGTTTCCTACTGGGGACAGGAGATATTCTATTGTGTGGCTCAGGGACCACATGTTGTATCCTAAGTTGGTATTTCAGAACAGGACCCTGAGGACAGATGCCTGAAAACCTAATCTAGTGTTCCAATGACGTCCTAGGAGCATGTCAGGTACAATCTTCTGACCCAGGAACATTGAAATGGCTGTCTGCTTGGATGTAGGTGATCAGGGCGTTTCAGACTGGCATTTGTGTCCAGTGCTGCCGACAATATTGGGTCGGGCTCAGGGCTCTTGCGTGTTTCTCCTAAACTGGAAGGTTTGGGCAGGTTTGACGGGCACAGTTTCCTTGGGGATGGCAGGCCCAGTCATGTGTTGTGGATCCAGAGACCCTGTCCTGGAGGGCATATGAGCCATGGTTTTGGGAGAGAAGTCTGCAAACACAAATGTGGGTTATGGTTAGTGGAAAGGTGATCACAGGCCCAATGAGTAGACCTGGAGTGCAGCTTGTCAGGAGTAATTAGGGTGACTGGAAGGCAGTAGCACAGGCTTTTCTCTCTATATTGTGTGTCCAGGATGGCCTTGGAATGCAGGTATAGTCTCATGGGTCCATGGGAAACTTTTCCTCTCTATGGATCTGTGCAGCTCATAGTTTGGTGGCTTTTTTGGGGAAGGGAAGAGTGTTGTTTTCCATCTTATGGGTGCCCCAAAACAGGGATTCCAGATACAGGCTCTTTTTCTGGGCATCTGGGACTTCCCACCAAGGGTTAGGATTTGCACCTAGGGGTGTATGAGGCCTGCAATGCAGGATCATGATGGTGCAACTGAGAGGGATTGTTTGAAAGCTTGCTCAGGCTGAGTCTCACAATGCCTGTTTGCTCCCATGGCGGCCCTCAGGAGTGGGAGTGGTCTCATTGGTCATATATCTGGCTCCCTCTTAGAGAGTTGGACACCCAACCCAACAGCCAAATGTCCTGCCATGAGGAAGGATGAGTTCTCTTCTGTCAGGTTCCTCTGTGCTTCAGGTTGCCCCATTGGCAGGGTTTCCAGCAAGGTCTCGAGATAGGTGCCTGAATACCAAGGATGGGTGGAGATGACGTACTTGGGCCATAGCAATCCCAAATGCTATATATGAGGCCTAAAACTCGGTCGGGGCTCAGGCTCTGTCAGACACAGCGCTAGTGGCCATGGCAGCCTTTATATCAGAGTAGATTCGAGGGCGGAGCAGATTGATCCTCATGTGGAGTTTCTTGGGAAGATTCCCAGGCATTTGTTCATTCAATAGGGAAGGCAGAATGCTGTGTTGTGGCTCCAGATTTCCCAATCACGAGAGCTTGGGAACCAGTCAGTTTTGGGTGGAATTGTAAACAAAAGCTATGGTTCAATTCAGTGCCAAGCAGAAGGCAGTTCCAATTTGTAGCAGTTTACTCGAGACATCCAGCACTGGAATAAGGGTGGATGTCAGATGCTTGCTCACACTAGAGTTTTTGTCTATGATGACCGACAAGTGGAGGGGTGGTATAAAGAGGCCATGGAGGAGTTCACATGCTGAGGACTGTGAACTGCTGCAAAAAGTAACATTTCTTTGTACAGTGTAGGTGAAGTCTGGTTTGTTTACTCTAGGTTTCCCCATGTGGAAAGTTTGTGAAGAAGAGCTCTCCGGCATGGATGCCAGGAAAGAACACCTCCATTGACAATTGCAGCTGAGGAACATGGCAGATTCGTTCTGGTGGCTCTGGGACAAAGTGCCAAGGCCTTGAGTTGACATGGGATCTCTTGCAGATGGGTCACAATGCTTGTTTGTTACCAGGGAGAACTTAGAATGTGCTGGTTGCTAAGGTGCCATGCAGGATTCTCCTACCCTGAGGGTTTGGCACAGGTCGAAGAGCATGATATTCTTCTGGGGACAGGGGATGTTCTGTCGTGTGGCTCAGAGACCACATGATGTGTCATAGATTGGTATTTCAGAACAGGCCCCTGAGGACAGATGCCTAAAAACCTAATGGGGTTCCATTGAGAGCCTAGGGGCATTTTAGGTTCAATCGTCTATCTCACGATCATTGACTTGGCTATTTCCCTGGATGTAGGTGATAAGGGTGTTTCAGACTGCGCATTTCCATCCCGAATGGCCGGCAATATTGGTGTGGGCTCAGGGGCCACACAGGTTTCTCCTAATTTGGAAGGTTTGGGCAAATCTGATATGCACAGTGTCCTTGGGGTTGGCAGCCAGAGTTCTGTGGTGTGGCTTCAGAGATAACATTCTGGTGGGCATGTGAGCCATGGTTTTGGGAGAGAAGTCTGCAAACACAAATACAAATTAGGGTGAGTGGCGAGGTGATCACAGGCCCAATGCGTAGACCTGCAGGGAAGCTCTTCATGAACTATAATTAGGGAGACTGGAAGGCAGTAGCACAGGCTTTTCTCTTTGGATTGTGTGTCCAGCATGACCTTGGAATGCAGGTGTGGTCTCATGGGTCCATGGGAGTCCTTTCCTCTCTATGGATCCTGGTGGCTCTCCATAGTTTGGTGGCTTTTTCGGGGAAGGGGAGAGTGATGTTTTCCACCTTATGGGTGCCCCAAAACAGGGATTCCAGAGACGGGCTCTGGTTCATGGCATCTGGGACATCACAACATGTGCTAGGATTTGGGCTTAGGGGCATATTAGGCCTGCAATGCGGGTTCATGGTGGTGCAACAGAGAAGGATTGTTTGAAAGCATGCTCAGGCTGAGGGTCACAAGGCCTGTTTGCCTCCAGGGCATCCCTGAGGAGTTTGTGTGGTCTCACTGAACTTGTAAATGACTCCCCCTTTCAGGGTTGAACACCCATCCTAACAGCCAAGTTTCCTGATATGAAGAAGGAGGAGTTCTCTATTGTGCTTCAGGATGCCCCATTGTCAGGGATTCCAGCAAAGGTCTGGGGACAGGTGCCTGAATACCAAGGATGGGTAGAGATGAAATACTTGAGCCATGGCAATCCCAAATGCTAGATGTGGGGCTCAAACTCTGGTGACTGACACTAGGTCTGGGCTCAGGCTCTGTCAGACACAGCACTAGTGGCCAGGGCAACCTATAAATCAGGGTCCCTCCGATATAGGGCCGAGCAGGTTGATCTTCATGTGGGGTTTCTGGCCAGACTCACCAGGCACTTGTTTCTATCGGGAAGGCAGAATGCTGTGTTGTGTCTCCATAATTCGCTATCAAGAAGGCTTGGGGACCAGTCGGGTGAGGAAGGAATTGTAAACACAAGCTACAGTTTAATTCACTGCCAAGCGGAAGGCAGTTCCTGTGTCCAGCAGCTTTTTCGAGATATCCAGCACCTTAGTAAGGGAGGACGTCGGATATTTGCTCACACTGGAGTTTGTGTCTATGATGTCTGACAAATGGAGGGGTGGCGTCAAGAAGCCATGGAGGGATTTTCACGTTGAGACTCATGAGCTGCTCCAAATAGCAAGGTTTCGTTCTACTGGACAGGTGGAGTGTGGTTTATTTGCTCCAGGGTCCCCCATGTGGAAAGTTTGGGTAGCAGAGCTCTACCGCATGGATGCCTGGAATGTTCAACTTCATTGACCATTGCAACTGAAGAACATGGCAGCTTTATTCTGGTGTCTCTGTAGCAAAGTACCAAGTCCTTGATTTGACATGGAATCTCTTGCAGATGGGCCACACAGCTGGTTTGTTACCAGGTAGATCTTAGAATGTGCTGGTGGCTTAGTAGTTGTGCAGGAATCTACTACTCTGGGATTTTGCACAGATTGTAGGGCACGGTTTCCTTCTGGGGACAGGAGATGTTCTGTTGTGTGGCCCAGGCACCACATGTTGTATCATAAGTTCGCATTCTAGAACAGGCCTCTGAGGACACATGTCTGAAAACCGAATCAATGGTTCCAATGACGTCCTAGGGGCATGTTAGGTTCATTATTCTGACTCAGGACCATTGACTTGGCTGTGTTCCTGGATGTAGGGGATCAGGGTATTTCAGACTGTGCATTTGTGTTCAGAGCGGCCGCCGAAATTGGGGTAGGCCCAGAGGCCTTGTAGGTTTCTCCTAATCTAGACAGTTTGGGCAACTGTGATGGAAACAGTTTCCTTGTGGATGGCAGGGACAGTCCTGCAGTGTGGATCCAGAGACCCCATCCTGGAGGGCATGTGTGCCATGGTTTTGGTAGATAAGTCTGCAAACACAAATTCGAATTAGGGTGAGTGGCGAGGTGATCACAGGCCCAATGCATATACCTTGAGAGCAGCTCATCTGGAACTGTAATTAGGGTGAATGGAAGGCAGTAGCACAGGCTTTTCTCTCCGGATTGTGTGTCCAGGATGGCCTCGGAATGCAGGTGTGTTCTCATGGGTCCATGGGAGACATTGCCTCTCTATGGATCCTGGTGGCTCCTCATAATTTGGTGACATTTTTGGGGAAGGGATGAGTGCTGTTTTCCATCTGAAGGGTGCACCAAAACAAAAATTCCAGAGATGGTCTCTGGGTCTGGGCACCTCGAAAATCCCACCAAGTTTTATGATTTGAACCTACAGGCATACCAGGCCTGAAATGAGGGATCATTGTGGTGAATCTGAGAGGGATTTTTTGAAAGCATGCTCAGGGTGAGGGTCACAATGCCTGTTTGTGCCAAGGGTAGTCCTCAGGAGTGTGTGTGGTGTCATTGATGTTGTAACTGGCTCCCCCTTTGAGGGTAGAACACCCATCCCAAAAGCCAGGTTTATTGCCATGGGGAAAGAAGAGTTCTCTATTGTGCTTCAAGTTCCCTAATTGGCAGGGATCCCTGCCAAGGTCTGGGGACAGGTGCCTGAATATCAAGGATGGGTAGAGATGACATACTTGGGCCATGGCAATCCCAAATGCTAGATATGGGGCCTGCTCTCTAGTGGCTGAAACTCAGTCGAGCTCAGGCTCTGTCAGACACGGCACTAGTGGCCATGGCAGCCTATAAATCGGTGTTGACTCGAGGGCCGACCTGATTGATCCTCATGTGGGTTTTCAGGGCAGACTGACCAGGCATTTCTTCATTCGATGGGGAAGGCAGAATGCTGCGTTGTGGCCCCAGATTTCCCTATCAAGAGGGCTTAGGGACCAGTCAGGTGATGATGGAATTGTAAACACAAGCTATGGTTCAATTCAGTGCCAAGTGGAAGGCAGATCCAATGTGCAGTGGTTTATTCAAGACATCCAGCACCGGGATAAGGGTGCATGTCAGATGTTTGCTTAGACTGGAGTTTGTGTCTATGATGACCGACCAATGGAGTGGTGGCATCAAGAGGCCATGGAGCAGTTTACACGCTGAGGCCTGTGAGTTGATCCAAACATAAGGTTTCCTTCTACTGGACAGGGGAGGTCTGGTTTGTTTACACCAGGTTCCCCCATGTGCAAAGTTTGGGTAGCATAGTACTCGCACGTGGATACTGGAAAGCACACCTACATTGACCATTGCACCTAAGGAACATGGCAGGTTCTTTCTGGTTGCTCTAGGGCAAAGTACCAAGGCCTGGATTCTAATGAAGTTGGGTCACAATGCAGTTTTGTTACCACGGAAATCTTACTATGTGCTGGTGGCTAAGGGGCCATGTATGATTAGTCTATCCTGATGGTTTGACACCGGTCGAAGAACACGGTTTTTTTCTGGGTATCGGAGATGTTCTGTTGTGGGGCTCACGGACCAAATGTTGTATCATAAGTTGGAATTCCAGAACAAGCCTCTGAGGACAGATGCCTAAAAACTTCATCTAGGGTTCCAATGAAGTCCAAGGGGAATTTCAGGTTCAATCATCAGACTCAGGACCATTGACTTCGGTGTCTGCCTATATGTAGGCAATCAGGGTGTTTCTGACTGTGCCTTTGTGTACAGAGTGGCCTCCAATATTGGGGTGGGCTCTGGGGCCTTGCAGGTTTCTCCTAATCTTGAAGGTTTAGGAAAATTTGTGGGCACGGTTTCTTTGGGGGTGGCAGGCACAGTCCTGTGGTGTGGCTCCAGAGACTCCATCGTGGAGGGCATGTAAGCCATGGTTTTGGGAGAGAAGTCTGCAATCACAAACTCGGATTAGGTTGAGTTGCGAGGTGATCGTAGGCCCAATGCATAGACCTGGAGGGCAGATCGTCAGGAACTATAAATCACGTACCTCGAAGGCACTAGCACTGGCTTTTGTATCTGGATTGTGTGTCCATGATAGCCTTGGAATGCAGGTGTGTTCTAATGTTTCCATGAGAGTATTTTCCTCTCTACAGATCCTGGAAGCTCCCAATAGTATGGTGGCTTTCTCGTTTGAATGGAAGAGTGCTGTTTTCAATCTTAGATGTTCCCCAAAAAGGGATTCCAGAGAAGGGCTGTGAGTCTGGGTGCTTGGAAAATCCCACCAGGATTAGGATTTGGGCCTAGGGGAGTACCAGGCCTACAATGTGTGACTTGGAGGTACAACTGAGAGCGTTTGTTTGAAAGCATGCTAGTCTGAGTGTCACAATGCCTGATGTGATTAGGGCAGCCCTTATGAGTGGGAGTTGTCTCCTTGGCCATGCAGCTGGCTACCACTTTAATGTAGGACACCCATCCCAACTACCAGGATTCCTGCCATGGAAAAGGAAGAATTCTCTATTGTGCCTCAGGTTCCCCCATTAGCAGGTATTCTAGCAAATGTCTGGGGACAGATGCCTGAATACCAAGGATGGGTAGAGATGAGGGACCTGAGACATGGCCAGTCTCACATGCCTGACTCTCTGAGTAGCTGACATGAATTGAGCACTCAGGCTCTGTCAGAAACAGAACTAGTGGTCAGGGCTGAGTATGAATCAGGGATCCCTCAAGGGCTGAGCAGATTGATCCTCATGCAGAGTTTCTGGGCAGAATCACCATGCCCTTCTTCTTTCTAAGGGGAAGGCAAAAAGCTGCGCTGTGGCCCCAGAATTCCCTATCAAGCGGGCTTGGGGACCAGTAGGGTGAGGATGGAATTGTAAACTCAAGCTAAGGTTCAATTCAGTGCCAAGCAAAAGGCAGTTCCATTGTGCAGTGTCTGATTCCAGATATCCAGCACCTGAGTAAAGGTGAAAGTCAGACATTTCCTCATGCTGGAGTTTATGTCTATGATGACCGATGAATGGAGGGGTGGCGTCAAGAGGCCATGGAGGATTTCACATGCTGGGGCTTGTGAGATGCTTTAAACAGCAAAGTTTCCTTCTACCACACAGTGGGAGTCTGGTTTATTTGCTCCAGGGTCCCCCATGTGGAAAGTTTGGGTAGCAGAGCACTCCCACGTGGATGCCTGAAAAGCACACCTCCATTAAAATTGCAGCTGAGAAACATGGCCAATTCGTTCTGGTGGCTCTTGGGCGAATTACCAAGGCCTGGAGTTGACATGAAGTCTCATGAAGATGGGTCATAATGCAGGTTTGTTACCATGGAGACCTTACAGTGTGCTGGTGGCTAAGGGACCATGTAGGATTCATCTACCCTGAGGGTTTGACACTGGTCAAAGGGCACGGTTTCCTTCTCGGACCAGAGATGTTCTGATGTGGGGCTAACGGACCAAATGTATCATAATTTGGTATTGCAGAACAGGCCTCTGAGGATAGATGCCTGAAAATTTAATCTAGGGTCCCAATAAAATCCTAACGGAATGTCAGGTTCAATCCTCTGACTCAGTATCATTGACTTCAATGTCTGCCTAGATGTAGGTGATCAGGGTGTTCCAGACTGTGCATTTGTGTACAGAGTGGAAACCAGTATTGGGGTGGGCTCAGGGGCCTTGCAGGTTTCTCCTAATCTGGAAAGATAGGGCAATTTGATGGGCACAGTTTCCTTGGCAATGGTGGGCACAGTCCTGTGGTGTGGCTCCAGAGACCCCATGCTGGAGGGCATGAGAGCCATGGTTTTGGGAGGGAAGTCTGCAAACACAAATGTGGGTTAGGTTTAGTGGCAAAGTGATTGTAGGCCCAATGCATACTCCTGGAGGGAAGCTCCGTGTGAAATGTAAATCGCATGCCTCAAAGGAGGTAGCACAGGCTTTTTTATCTGGATTGTGTATCCACGATGGACTAAGAATGCAGGTGTGGTCTCAGGTGTCCATGGGTGATATTTCCTCTCAAGTATCCTGGCGGCTCCTTATAATGTGGTGGCTTTCTCAGAGAGGAAAGAGTTCTGTTTTCCATATTAAGGGTGTCCCATAACAGGGATTGCAGAGAAGTGCTCTGGCTCTGGGCACCTGGAAATACCCACCAAGGGTTATGATTTGGGCATAGGGGCTTACCAGGCCTCCAATGCAAGTCCTGGAGATACAACTGAGAGCGTTTGTTTGAAAGCATGCTCAGGCTGAGGGTCACTATGCAAGCTTTTGCATAGGGTGGCCCTCAGGAATGGGGGTGGTCTCAATGGCCATTCAGTAGGCTAACACTCTGAGTGTTGGACACCCTTCTGAACTTACAGGAATCCTGCCATGGGGAATGAGGATTTCTCTATTGTGATTCAGGTTCCCTCATTGGTAGGGATTCCAGGAAAGGTCTGGGGACACATGCCTGAATACCAAGGATGGGTAAAGATGACGGCTCTGTTCCGTGGCCAGTCTAACATGCGGGATATGGGCCCCGCCTTCTAGGTGGCTGACACGAGGTCGGGGCTTAGGCTCTGTCAGACACAACACTAGGGGCCAGGGCTGTCTATAATTCAGGGTTCCCTCAAGGGACAAGTAGATTGATCATAATGTGGAGTTTCTGGGCAGACTCACCAGGCCCTTCTTCTTTCTATTGGGAAGGCAGAATGCTGTGTTGTGGCTGCAGAATTCCCTATCATGAGGGCTTGTGGACCAGTAGGGTGAGGATGGAATTGTAAACCCAAGCTATGAATAAATTCAGTGACAAGCGAATGGCATTTCCAGTGTGCAGCGGCTGATTCGAATATCCAGCACCTGAGTAAGCGCAGACGTCAGATGTTTGCTCAAGCTGGAGTTTGTGTCTATAATGACCGACAAATGGAGAGGAGTTGAAAAGAGGTCATAGAGGATTTCCCACACTTGAGCTTGTGAGATGCTCCAAACAGCCAGGTTTCCTTCTACAGGACAGGGCAGTCAGATTTGTTTGCTCGAGAGTCCCCCATGTGGAAAGTTTGGGTAGCAGAGCACTCCCACATGGATGCCTGGAAAGCACACTTCCACTGAACATTGCAGCTGAGGAACATGGCAGGTTCTTTCTGAAGGCTCTGGGGTGAAGTACCAAGGCCTGTAGTTGACATGGAATCTCATGAAGATGGCTCACAATGCTGGCTTGTTACCAGTGAGATCTTAGATTCTGCTGGTGGCTACGGGCCAAGTAGGATTCATCTACCCTGAGGGTTTGACACAGTTCCAAGAGCACGGCTTCCATCTAGAGAAAGGAGATGTTCTGTTGTGGGGATCAGGGACCATATGTTGTATCTTAAGTTGGTACTCCAGAACAGGTCTCTGATTACAATGAGGTCATAGGAGCATGTCAGGTTCAATCTTCTGACTGAGAAACACTGACTTGGGTATCTGTCTGGATTCAGGTGATCAGCGTATTTCAGAATGCACATTTGTGTCCAGAGGGGCCTCCAGTATTGGGGTGGGCTCAGGGGCCTTGCAGGTTTCTCCTTATCTCGAAGTTTTAGGCAAATGTGACGGACACATTTTCCTTGGGGATGGCAGGCACAGTCCTTTGGTGTGGCTCCAGAGACCCCATCCTGGAGGAAATATGAGCCATGGTTTCGGGATAGAAGTCTGTAAGCACAAACTCGGGTTAAGGTTAGCGGTGAGGTGATCGCAGGCCCAATGCATAGACCTGGAGGGCAGCTCGTCTGGAACTATAAATTAGTTGCCTTGAAGGTGGTAGCACAGGCTTGTGTATCTGGCTTTTGTGTCCAGGATGGCCTCGGAATGCAGGTGTGGTCTCATGGATCCATGGGAGATTTTTCCTCTCAAGGATCCTAGCGGCTCCCTATACTATGGTGGCTTTCTTGGCGAAGGGGAGAGTGCTATTTTACATCTTAGGGGTGTCCCAAAACAGGGATTCCAGAGACAGGCTGTGTTTCTGGGCCCCTGAAAAATCCCACCAGGTGTTATGATTTGTGCTTAGGGGCATATCAGGCCTGCAAATTTGGATTCTGGAATGCAACTGAGAGTGTTTGTTTGAAAGCATGCTCATGTTGGGGGTCACAATGCCTGCTTGTGTCCAGGGCGGACCTCATGAGTGGGCGGGTTATCATTGGCCATTCAGCTGGCTACCACTCTGAGGTCTGGAAACCCATCCCAAGAGCCATCATTCCTGCCATGGGGAAGGAGGATTTCCCTATTGTGCTTCTGGTTCCCCCATTGGCAGGGATTTCAGCAAATGTCTGGGGACAGATGCCTGAATCAAGAATGGGTAGAGATGACAGCCCTGGGACATGGCTGGTCTCACATTCTGGAGTTGGAGCCCAGTCTCTGGGTCCTGACATGAGGTCAGAGACGAGGTTCTGTCAGACTCAGCGCTAGTGGCCAGGTAAACCTATAAATGGGGTTCACTCGAGGGTCGAGTAGATTTATCCTCATGTAAGGTTTCTGGGCAGTCTCTCCAGGCTGTTTTTTCTTGCTATGGGGAAGGCAGAATGCTGTGTTGTGGCTTCAGAATTCCCTATCAAGAGAGCTTACTGAACACCAGGGTGAGGATGGAATTGCAAACCCAAGCTACTTTTTTTTTCAAGATTTTATTTATTTGTCAGAGAGCGAGCGAGAGCAAGCACAGGCAGACAGAGTGGAAGGCAGAGTCAGACGGAGAAGCAGGCTCCCTGCGGAGCAAGGAGCCTGATGTGGGACTCAATCCCAGGACGCTGGGATCATGACCTGAGCCGAAGGCAGCTGTTTAACCAACTGAGCCACCCAGGCGTCCCGCCAAGATACTTTTAAATTCAGTGCCAAGCATAAGGCAATTCCAGTGTGTAGCAGCTGATTCAAATATCCAGCACTTGAGTAAGTGCAGATGTCAGTTGATTGCTCACGCTGGAGTTAGTGTCTATGATGACCAACAAATGGATGGGTGGCCTCAAGAGGCCATGGAGGATTACCCACCCTCAGGCTTGAGATACTCCATACAGCAAAGATTCCTTTTACCGTACAGGGGAGTCTGGTTTGTTTCCTCCAGGGTTCCCCATGTGGAAAGTTGGTATCAGAGCACTCCCGCTGGATGCCTGGAAAGTACACCTACATTGACCATGGCAGCAGAGGAACATGGCAGTTTCATTCTGGTGGCTCTGGGCCGAAGTACCAAGGGCTGGAGTTGTCATGGAGTCTCATGAAGATGGGTCACAATGCTGGTATTTTGTCAGGGAGATCATAGAATGTGCTGGTTGCCAGGGGGCCTTGAAGGATTCATCTACCCAGAGTGTTTGACACAGGTCCAGAGCACAGCTTTCTTCTAAGGACAGATGTTCTTTTGTGTGGCTCAGTGACCATATTGTATCATACATTGATATTCAGAACAGCCTTCTGAGTACAGATACCTGAAAACCTATTCTAGTGTTCCAGTGAATCCTAGGAGCATGTCAGGTTCAATCTTCTGTCTGAGGACCATTGACTTGGATATCAGCCTGGATGTAGATGATATGGTGTGTCAGACTGTGCATTTGCGTCCAGAGTGGCCTCCAATATTGGGCTGGGCTTAGGGGACTTGCAGGTTTCTCCTAATCTAGAGGGTTTGTTTAATAGTGACAATCACAGTTTCCTTTGGGAAGACAGGTACAATCCCGTGGTGTGGCTCCAGTTATCACAAACTGGAGGGCATGTGAGCCATGGTTTTGGGAGGGAAGTCTGAAAACACAAACTTGGGTTAGGGTTAGTGGCAAGGTTATCACAGGCCCAATGCATAGACATGGATGGCAGCTCTTCAGGAACTGTTAATCGGGTGACTCAAAGGCAGAATCACAGGCTTTTTTCTCTGTATTGTGTGCAGGATGGCCTCAGAATGCAGTTGTGGCCTCATGGGTCCATGGGAGATTTTTCCTCTCTAAGGATCCTGGTGGCTCCCAATAGTTGGTGGCTTTTTCGGGGAAGGGAAGAGTGCTGTTTTTCATGTTAGGGGTGCCCCAAAATATGGATTCCAGAGACGGACTCTGGGTTTGGTCCCCTGGAAAATCCCACCAAGTGTTAGGATTTGGGCCTAGTGGCTTACCAGGCCTGCATGCAGGATCCTGGAGGTGCAACTGAGAGGTCTTGTTTGAAATCATTCTCGGGCTGAGGGTCACAATACTTGCTTATGCCCAGGTGGCCCTCATGAGTGGGCGTGGTCACATTGGCCATGCAGCTGGCTCCCACTTTGAGGGTTGGACAACCATCCCAACAGCCAGAATCCTGCCATGGGGAAAGAGGAGTTCTCTATAGTGCTTCAGGTTCCCCCATTAGCGGGGATTCCAGCAAAGGTCTGGGGACAGAGGCCTGAATACCAAGGATGGGTAAAGATGATGGACATGGGCCATGGCCAGTTTAAAATCGTGGATATGGGCCCCGATCACTGGGTGGCTGACACTAGGTCTTGGCTCAGGCTCTGTCAGACACAGCACTAGTGCCCAGGGCAGCCTATAAATTGGGGTTCCCTCGAGTGCCGAGCAGATTGATCCTCATGTATGGTTTCTGGGCAGACTCACCAGGCCCTTCTTGTTTGTAAGGGGAAGGCAGAATGCTGTTTTGTGGCTCTAGAATTCACTATCAAGAGGGCTTGTGGACCAGGAGGCTGAGGATGGAATTGTAAACCTAAGCTATGGTTACATTCTGTATCAAGCGAAAGAAATTTCCAGTGTGCTTTGTCTGAATCCAATATTCAGCACTTGAGTGAGGGTGGATGTCAGATATTTGCTCATGCTGGAGTTTGTGTCTATGATGACACAAAAATGGAGGGGTGGCGTCAAGAGGTTATGGAGGATTTCCCAATCTGGTGTTTTTGAGATGCTCCAAACAGCAAGGTTTCCTTCTACCAGACAGGGGCAGTCTGATTTGTTTCCTCCATGGTTCCCCATGTCGAAAGATCGGATAACATAGATCTCCCACATGGGTGACTGGAAAGCACACCTTCATTGACCATGACAGCGAAGGAACATGGCATCTGGTGGCTTTGAGGCGAAGAAATAAAGACTGGATTGGACATGGAACCTCATGAAGATGTGTCAAAATGTTGGTTTGTTACCAGGGAGATCTTAGAATGTGCTGGTGGTTAATGGGCCATGCAGGATTCATCTAGCCTGAGGATTTGACACAGGCCCCAGAGCCTGGATTGCTTCTGGGGGCAGGAGATATTCTGTTGTGGGGCTCAGCGGCCATATGTTGTATCATAAATTGGTAATCCAGAACAGGTCTCTGAGGACAGAAGCCTGAAAACCTAATAAAGGGTTTGAATGAGGCCCTAGGGAAATGTCATTCAATCTTCTGACTCAGGATCATTGACTCTGGTGTCTGACTGGATGCAGGTGATGAGGGTGTTTCAGACTGTGCATTTGTGTCCAGAGTGGCATCCAATACTAGGGTTGGCTCAGGTTCCTTGCAGGTTTCTCCTTATATGGGGTTTTTGGACAACTGTGATGGGTAGTTTCCTTGGGGATTGCAGGAACTGTCCTGTGGTGTGACTCCAGAGACCCCATCCTGGAGGACATGTGCGCCATGATTTTGAGAGAGAAGTCTGCAAACACAAACTTAGGTTAGGGTTAGTGGCAAGGTGATCATAGTCCCAATCCATAGACCAGGAGGGCAGCAAGTCTGGAACTGTAAATCACGTAACTCAAAGGTGGTAGCACAGGTAATTGTATCTGGATTTAATTTCCAGAATGGCCTTTATTGCAGGTGTTGTCTCAAGGGTCCATGGGAGATTTCTCCTCTCAAGGATCCTGGCGGTTCTCAATAGTTTGTTGGATTTCTCCGGGAAGGGATGAGTACTGTTTTCCAGCTTAAGCGTGCCCCAAAACAGGCATTCCAGAGATGAGCTCTGGGTCTAAGTGCTTGGAAAATCCCACCAAGGGTTAATATTTAGGCCTAGGGCCATACCAGGCCTGCAATGCGGGATCCTGGAGGTGCAACTGAGAGCGTTTGTTTGAAAGTATGGTCAAGCTGAGGGTCCCAATGCCTGCTTGTGCCCCGGAGGCCATCAGGATTGGGCGATGTCTACTCAGCCATGCAGCCAGTTCCCATTCCTAGGGTTGGACACCCATCCAAAAGCCAGGATTCCTGCCATGGTGAAGGATGAATTCTCTATTGTGCTTCAGGTCCCCCCATTGGTAGGGATTCCAGCTAAGATCTAGGGGACAGATGCCTGAATACCAAGGATGGGTAGTAATGACAGCCCTGGGCCATGGCCGGTCTCACATGGTTAATGTGGGCCCCACCCTCTGGGTTGCTGACACGAGGTAGGGGCTCAGGCTCTGTCAGACACAGCACTAGTGGCTAGGGCAAACTATAAATAGGGGTTCCCTCCTGGGCTGAGTATATTGATCTTCATGTGCAGTTTATGGGCAGACTCACCAGGTCCTTCTATCTATGAAGAAGGCAGAATGTTGCGTTGTGGCTCCAGAATTCCCTATCAAGAGATATGGCAGACCAGTAGGGTGAGGATGAAATTGTAGTCTGAAGCTAGGCTTAAATTCATTGCAAAGCGAAAGGCAGTTCCAGTGTGCAGCAGCTGATTCCAATATCAGCGCCTGAATATGGGCGGATGTCAGATGTTTGCTCAGGCTGGAGTTTGTGTCTACGATGACCAACAAATGGAGAGGTGGCGTCAAGAGGCCATGGAGGATTTCCCACCCTGGGGCTCAGGGGCCATAATTTGTATCATAAGTTGGTATTCCAGAAGAGGCCTCTGAGGACAGGTGCCTGAAAAGTTAATCCCTCTTCCAATGAGGTCCTAGGGCCATGTCAGGTTCAATTATCTGACTCAGGACCATTGATTTGGGTGTCTGCCTGGATGGAGGTGATCAGGGTGTTTCAGACTGTGCATTGGCATCCAGAGCAGCCTCCAATATTGGGATGTGCTCAGGAGCCTTCCGGGTTTCTCCTAATCAGGAGGGTTTGGTCAACTGTGATGGGCCCAGTTTCCTTGGGGATGGCAAGCACAGTCTTGTGGTGTGACTCTAGGGGCCCCATCCTGGAGGACATGTGAGCTATTGTTTTTAGAGAGAGATCTGCAAACACAAACTCGGGATAAGGTTAATGGAGAGGTGTTCACAGTCCCAATCCAAAGATCTGGAGGGCAGCACGTCAGGAACTGTAAATCAGGTGACTCGAAGCCAGTAGCACAGTCTCTTGTATCTGGATAGCATATCCACGCTGGCCTCGGAATACAGGTGTGGACTCATGGGACCATGGGAGATTCTTCTTCTCAAGGATCCTGGGGGATCCCATTAGTTTGGTGGCTTTCTCAGGGAAGTGAAGAGTGCTGTTTTCCATCTTAGGGGTGCCTCAAAACAGGGATTCCAGTGACGGGCTCTGGGTATGTGCACATGGAACATCCCACGATGTGTTAGGATTTGGGCTTAAGGGCATATCAGGCCTGCAATGCAGGATCCTGGAGGTGCAACTAAGAGCATTTTTTTGAAGGCTTGATCAAGCTGAGGGTTACAATGGCTACTTGTGCCCAGGGCAGCCCTCATGAGTGGGCATTGTCTCCTTGGCCATGCAGCTGGCTCCCACTTTGAGGTTTGGACACTCATATCAACAGCCAGGATTCCTACCATGGGGAAGGAGGAGTTCTCTATTGTGCTTTAGGTTACCCCATTGGTAGGGATTACATAAAAGGTCTGGGGACAGGTGCCTGAATACCAAGGATGGGTAGAGATGATGGACTTGGGCCCTGGCCAATCTCACATGCTGGATATGGGCTCATATCTCTGGGTGCCTGAAACTAGGTCTTGGCTCAGGCTCTGTCAGACACAGTACTAGTACTAGTACTAGTACTAGTACTAGTACTAGTACTAGTGCCCAGGACAGCCTATAAATCAAGGTTCCATCGAGTGCCAAGTAGATTGAACCTCATGTGGAGTTTCTGGGAAGATTCACCAGGCCCTATTTCTTTCTAGTGGGAATGGAGAATGTTGCCTTGTGGCTCCAAATTCCCTCTCTAGAGGGCTTGCAGACCAGGAGGCTGAGGATGGAATTCTAAACCCAAGCTATGGATAAATTCAGTGTCAAGTGAAACGCAGTTCTAGTGTGCAGTGGTGGAAAAGAAAGTGCAGAATCTAAATAACAGCAGATTTCAGATGTTTTCTCATGCTGGAGTTTTTGTCTATGATGACTGACAAATGGAGGGGTTGTGTCAAGGGCCATGGAGGATTTCTCCTGCTGGTGCTTCTGAGATGCTCCAAACAGAGGGTTCCCTTCTACTGGTCAGTGGCAGTCTGGTTTGTTTGCTCCAGGGTCCCACATGTGGAAAGAATAAGTAGAAGAGCACTCCCACATGGATGCCTGGAAAGCACACCTCCACTGACCATATCAGGTGAGGAACATGGCAGGTTCATTCTGGTGGCTCTGGGGCGAATTACCAAGGACTAGAAGTGACATGGAATCTCATGAAGATGGATCACAATGCTGTTTGTTTGTTACCAGAGAGATCTTAGAATGTGCTGGGGGCTAAGGGGCTGTGCATAATTCATATACCCCGACCCTTGACACAAGTTGAAGAGCACGAATTCCATCTGGGGACAGGAGATATTCTATTGTGGTGTTCAGGGACCAATCTTCTGACTCAGGACCATTGACATGGGTGTCTTCCTGGATGGAGGTGATCAGGGTGTTGCACACTGTGCATTTGTGTCCAGAGTGGCCTCCAATATTGGACTGGGCTCAGGGGACTTGCAGGTCTCTCCTAATCTGGAGGGTTTGGGCAACTGTGATTGACACAGTTTCATTGGGGATAGCAGGATCTTTCCTGTGGTGTGGCTACAGAGACCCATCATAGAGGGCATGTGAGCCATGGTTTTGGGAAAGAAGTCTGCAAACACAAACTTGGGGTAGGGTTAATGGCGAGGTGATCAGAGGCCCAATGAGTAGGTCTCTAGGGCAGCTCGTCTGGAACTGTAAACCAGGTGATTCGAAGGTGGTAGCACAGTCTCTTGTATCTGGATTGTGTGTCCAGGATGGCCTCGGAATGAAGGTGTGGTCTTATGGAGCCCTGGGAGATTTTTCTTCTCTACGCATCCTGGCAGCTCCTAATAGTTTTCTCAGGGGAGGGAAGATTGCTGTTTTCCATCATAGGGGTGCTTCAAAACAGAGATTCCAGAGACGGGCTCTGGTTATGTTGGCATGGAAAATCCCACGAAGTGTTAGGATTTGGTCCTAAGGGCATACCAGGCCTGCGATGCGGGACCCTGCAGAAACAACTGAGAGCATTTGTTTGAATGCATGCTAAGGTTGAGGGACACAATGCCTGCTTTGGCCCAGGCAGCCCTTATGATTGGGCGTTGTTTCATTGGCCATGCACCTGGTTCTAATTCTGAGGGTTGGGCACCCATAGCAACAGCCAGGCTTCCTGCCATGGGGAAGGAGGAGTTCTCAATTGTGCTTCAGGTTCCCCCACTGGTAGGGATTCCAGCAAAGGTCTGGGATAGTTGCCGGAATACCAAGGATGGGTAGAGATGACTGGGCCATGGCCAGTCCCACATGCTGGATAAGGGCCCCACACTCTGGGTGGCTGGCACGAGGTTGGGGCTCAGGCTCTCTCAGACACAGCGCTAGTGGCCAGCGCAAAGTATAAATCGGGGTTCCCTTGAGGGCCAAGTAGATTGATCTTCATGGGGAGTTTCTGGGCAGACTCACCAGGCCCTTCTTCTTTCTATGGGGAAGGCAGAATGTTGCGTTTTGTCTCCCTAATTCCCTCTCAAGAGGACTTGCAATCCAGTAGGGTGAGGATGGAATTGTAAACCCAAACTATGCAAGAATACAGTGTCAAGTGAAAGGTATTTCCAGTGTGCGTGACTGATTCGAATATCCAGCACCTGAGTAAGAGCAGATGTCAGATGTTTGCTCATGCTGGAATTTGTGTCTATGATGACTAACAAATGGAGGGTTGGCATCAAGAGAATGTGGAGGACTTCCCAGGCTGGGGCTTGTGAGATGCTCCAAACAACCAAGGTTTCCTTCAACCTGACAGGAGCAGTCTTATTTGTTTGCTCTAGGGTTCCCTATGTGGAATTTTTGTGTAGCAGAGAACTACCTCTTGGATGCCTAGAAAGCACACGTCCATTGACCTTTGTACCTGAGGAACATGGCAGATTCGTTTCATGGCTCTTGGGCAAAGTACCAACACCTTGAGTTGGCATCAAGTCTCAGGAAGTTGGGTCACAATGCTGGTTTGTTACCAGGGAGATCATAGAAGGTGCTGGGGCTAATGGGTCATGCAGGATCCATCTACCCTGAAAGTTGGACATAGATCCAAGAGCACATTTTCCTTCTGGAGACAGGAGATGTTCTGTTGTGGGAATCAGGGACCACATGTTGTATCATAACTTGGTATTCCAGAACAGGACTCTGAGAACAGATGTCTGAAGACCCAATCTAGGGTTCCAGTGAAGTCCTAGGGGCATGTCAGGTTCAATCATCTGACTCAGAACCATTGACTTGGCTTTCTGCCTCGATGGAGGTGCTCAGGGTGTTTCAGACTGCACGTTTGCATCCAGAGCAACCTCCAATATTGGGGTGGGTTCAGGGGCCTGGCAGGTTTCTCCTAATCTGGAGGGTTTGGACAACCTGATGGGCACAGTTTTCTTGGGGATGGCAGGAACTTTCCTGTGATGTGGCTTGAGGGACCACATCCTGGTGGGCATGTAAGCCATGGTTTTGGGAGAGAAGTCGGCAAACACAAACTGGGGTTAGGGTTAGTGTCGAGATGATCACAGGCCCAATGCATAGACATGGAGGGCAGCTCGTCAGGAAATGTAAATAGGATGACTCGAAGGCGGTAGCAAAGACTTTTCTCTCTGGATTGTGTGGACAGGATGGCCTCGGAATGCAGGTTTGTTTTCATGGGTCCATGGGAGATTTTTTCTCTCTAAGGATCCTGGCGGCTCCCAATAGTTTGGTGCCTTTCTCAGGGAAGGGAAGAGTGCTGCTTTCCATCTTAAGGGTGCCCCAAACAGGGATTCTGAGACGGACTCTGGGTCTGGGCACCTGGAAAATCCCACCAAGGGTTAGGATTTGGATCTAGGGGCATACCAGGCCTGCAATGCTGGTACTGGAGGAGCAACTGAGAGTGTTTGTTTGAAAACATGCTCAGGCTGAGGATCACCATGCCTGCCTGTGCCCATGTCGGCCCTCAGGAGTGGGCATGGTCTCCTTGGCCATGCAGCGGGCTCCCACGCTGAGGGTTGGACAACCATCCCAACAGCCAATATTCCTGCCATGGGGAAGGAGGTGTTCTCTATTGTGTTTCAGGTTGCCATTGGCAGGAATTCCAGCAAAGTTTGGGGGACAGATGACTGGATACCAAGGATGGGTACAGATGATGGCCCAGGGCCATGGCCGATCTCTCATGCTAAATATGGGCCCTCACCTCTGGGTGGCTGACACGAGGTCGGGGCTTAGACTCTGTCAGACACAGCACTAGTGGTCAGGGAAATCTATTAATCAGGGTTGCCTCGTGGTCTGAGTAGATTGATCCTCATGTGCAGTTTCTGGGCAGACTCAACAGGTCCTTCTTCTTTCTATGTGGAAGGCAGAATACTGCGTTGTGGCTCCAGAATCCCCTATCAAGAGATATTGTGGAGCAGTGTGGTGAGGATAGAATAGTAATACAAAGCTATGGTTAAGTTCAGTGAAAAGCAAAAGGCAGTTCCAGTGTGCAGGTGCCGTTTCGAATATCCAGCACCTGAGTAAGGGTGGATGTCAGATGTTTGCTCACACTGGAGTTTGTGTCTGTGATTACCCACAAATGGAAGGGTGGCGTCAAGAGGCCATGGAGGATTTCCCATGCTGGGGCTTGTGAGATGCTCCAAATAGCAAAGTTTCTTTCTACCGGACAGGAGAAGTCTGGTTTGTTTTCTCTGGTTTCTCCATGTGGAAAGTTTTGTAGCAGAGAACCCCACAGGGATGCCTGGAAATCACCCCTCTATTGACCATTGCAGCTGAGGAACATGGCAGGTGCATTCTGGTGGCTCTGGGGCAATATATCGAGACCTTGAGTTGACATGGAGTCTCATGAAGATGGGGCACAATGATGGTTTGTTACCAGGAATATCATAGAATGTGCTGGTTGCTAAGGGGCCATTCAGGATCCAAATACCCTTAGGGTATGACACAATTCCAGGAGCATGGCTTCCTTTTTGGGGAGAACATATTCTGTTCTGTGGCTCAGGGACTATATATTTTATCATAAGTTGATATTCCAGAGCAGGCCTCTGACGACAGATACCTGTAAACCTAATCTAGTGTGCCAATGAAGTCCTCGGGGCATGTCAGGTTCAATCTTCTGACTCAGGAGCATTGACTTGGGTGTCTGCCTGTATGGAGGTGATCAGGGTGTCTCAGACTGTGCATTTGTGCCCAGAGCGGCCTCCATTATTTGGCTGCGCTCAGGGGCCTTGCAGGTTTCTCCTAATCTAAAGGTATCGGGCAAAAGTGATGGGCACAGTTTCCTTGAGGATCTCAGGCACAGTCTTGTGGTGTGGCTTCAGATGCCAGAACCTGGAGGTCATGTGAGCCATGGTTTTAGGAAGGAAGTCTGCAAACACAAACTCAGTTTAGGTTAATGGCAAGGTGATTGCAGGCCCAATGCATAGACCTGGAAGGCAGCTCGTCAGGAACTGTAAATCCGATGACTCAAAGGTGATAGCACATGATATGTATCTGAATTGTATGTCCAGGATGGCCTCGGAATGCAGGTGTGTTCTCATGGGTCTATGGCAGATTTTTCCACTCAAGGATCCTGGTGGCTACCATGAGTTTGGTGACTATCTCGGGGAAGGGAAGAGTGCTGTTTTCCATCTTAAGGGTCCCCCAAAATAGGGATTCCAGAGATGGGCTCTGTGTCTGGGCCCCTGTAAAATCCCACCAGGGTTAGGATTTGGGCCTAGGTGTGTACTAGGCCTGCAATTCGGGGTCCCAGAGATGCAATTGAGAGCGTTTGGTTGAAAGCATGCTCAGGCTGAGGTCACAATGCCTGCTTGTGCCCGGGGAAGCCATCATGAGTGCACATGGTCTCCTTGGCCATGGAGCTGCCTTCCACTTTGAGGGTTGAGCAACTATCCCAACTGTCAGAATACCTTCCATGGGGAAGGAGGAGTTCTCTATTGTGCTTCAGGTTCCCCCAATGGCAAGGATTTCAGCAAAGGTGTGGGTACAGATGCCTGAATACCAAGAATAGAAGAGAAGACAGACTTGGGCCATAGCTGGTCTCACATGCTGGATATGGGCCCTGATCTCTCCGTGGCTGACACTAGGTCCTGGCTCCGGCTATGTCAGACACAGCACTAGTGCCCAGGGCAGCCTATGAATCAGGGTTCCGTCTAGCACCGAGAAGATTGACCATCATATGGAGTTTCTGGGCAGACACTCCAGGCCCTTTTTCTTTCTATGGGGAAGCAGAATATTGTGTTGTAGCTCCAGAATTCCCTCACAATAGGGCTTGTGGACCAGTAGGCTGAGGATGGAATTGTAAACCCAAGCTATGGCTTAATTCAGTCAAACTAAAGGCAGTTCCAGTGTGCAGCGATCGAATTGAAATCCCGCACCTGAGTAAGGGCGGATGTCAGATGTTTGCTCATGCTGGAGTTTGTGTCTATGATGACTGACAAATGGAGTGGTGGCTTCAAGAGGAAATGGAGGATTTCCCACGCTGGGGCTTGTAAGATGCTCCAAACAGAAGGTTTCCTTCTACCGGACAGGGGCATTCTGTTTTTTTGTCTCAAGGGTCCCCGCCAATTGCAAAGTTTGTGTAGCAGAGCACCCCCGTATGGTTGCCTGGAAACCACACCTCCACTGACCATTGCAGCTTAGGAACATGGCAAGTTCATTCTGGTGGCTCTGGGGCGAAGTACTAAGGGCTTATTTTTACATGGAATGTCATGAACATGGGTAACAATGCTGTTTTGTTATCTGGGAATTCTTAGCCTGTCATCTGTACACATCCTTGGTATTAAGGCAACTTTCCACAGACCTTTCCTGTAACCCTGCCAATGGGGAAACCTGAAGCACAATAGAGAACTCCTCTTTCCATTGCAGGAAGCCTGGCTGTTGCAATGGGTGTCCAACCCTCAAAGTGGGATCCAGCTATATGGCCAATGAGACTACGCCCTCTCCTGAAGGCCCCCCTGGGCACAAAGAGGCATGATGACCCTCAGCCTGAGCATGCTTTCAAACAAGCCCTCTCTGTTACACCATTAGGATCCTGCATTGCAGGCCTGGAATGCCCCTAGGCCCAAATCCTAACACTTGGTGGGATATCCGGGCACCCAGACCCAGAGCCCGTCTCTGGAATCCCTGTTTTGGCATAAGCCTAAGTTGGAAAACAGCATTCTTCCCTGTTTTGGAGCACCCCTAAGATGGAAAAGAGCACTCTTTTCTTCTCTAAAAAACCACCAATCTATGGAGATCCACCAGGATCCTTAGAGAGGAAAAGTCTCCCATTGAACCATGAGACCACGTCTACATTCAGAGCCCATCCTGGACACACAATCCAGATAGAAATGCCTGTGCTACCAGCTTTCAGTCACCCTAATTACAGTTCCTGACGTGATGCCTTCTAGGTCTATGCATTGGACCTGCGATCACCTTGCCACTATCCCTGACCCAAATTTGTGTTTGCAGACTTCCCTCCCAAAACCATGGCTCTCATATCCTCAAGGAGATGGTCTCTGAAGCCTTACCACAGGACTGGGCCTGCCATCCTCAAGGAAACTGTGCCCATCACAGTTCCCCAAAGCCTCCAAGTTAGGAGAAACCTGCAAGGCCCCTGAGCCCACCCCAATATTGGAAGTGGCTCTGGATGCAAATGCACAGTCTGAAACACCCTGATCACCTACATCCAGTCAGACAACCATATCAATGGTCCTTAGTAAGAAAATTGAACCTGATGGGCACCAAGGACATCATTGGATCTCTAGATTAGGTTGCCAGCATCAATCCTCAGAGGCCTGTTCTTGAATACCAAGTCAGGATACAACATATGTACCCTGAGCCACAAAACAGAACATCTCCTCTCCCAAGATGGAAACTGTGCACATCGACCTGTGCCAAACCCTCAGCGTGGCCCATAGCCACCAATACATTCTAAGAACTCCCTTGTAACAAACCAGTTTTGGGACACATCTGTAAGAGATTCCAAGTCAACTCAAGGCCTTGGTACTTGGCACCAGAACCACCAAAACGAACCTGTCATGTTCCTCAGCTGCAATGGTCATTGGACGTGTGCTTTCCAGTCATCCATGCGGGAGGGCTCTGCTACGCAAACTTCCACTTGAGGGACCCTGGAGGAAAAAAAAAACAGACTCCTCCTGTCCATTAGAAGGAAACCTTGTTGTTTGGAGCATCTCACAATCTTAAGCGTGGGTAATCCTCCATTGCCTCCTGAAGCCACCCCTCCATTAGTCGTCATCCTAGACACAAACTCCAGTGTGAGCAAATATCTGACATCTGCCCTTACTCAGGTGCTGGATATCTCGTATAAGCTGCTGCACATTGAAACTGACTTCCGCTTGGCACTCAATTTAAGCATAGCTGGTGTTTACAATTGCATTCTCACCCTATTTGTCCCCAAACCCTCTAGATAGGGAATTCTGGATCCATAAGGCAGCATTCTGCCTGCCCCACAGAAAGAAGTGCTTCGTGAGTCTGGCCAGAAACCCTACATGAGGATCAATTTACTCGGCCCTGGAGAGAACCCCAATATATAGACTTCTCTGGCCACTAGTGCTGTGTCTGACACAGCCTGAGCCCAGACCTCGTGTCAGCCACCCAGAGAGCGGGGCCCATATACAGCATGTGAGAACGGCCATGTCCCAAATCTGTCATCTCTATGCATCCTTGGTATTCAGGCATCTGTCCCCAGACCTTTGCTGTAATCCCTGCCTATGGGGGAACATGAAGCACAATAGATATTTCCTCCTTCCCCATGGCTGGAAACCTGGCCATTGGAATGTGTGTACATCCCTCAGTGTGGGAGCCAGAAAATGGACAATGGGACCACGCCCACTCCTGAGGGCCACCCTGGGCACAAACAGGCATTGTAATGCTCAGCCTGAGCATGCTTGCAAACAAGCCCTCTCAGTTGCACCACCAAGATCCTGCATTGCAGGCCTGGTCTGCCCATAAGCCCAAATCCCAACCCTTGGTGGGATTTTCCAGGCGCCTAGACCCAGAGCCCATCTCTGGAATCCCTGTTTTGGGGCACACCTAAGATCGAAAATAGCAGTCTTCCCATCTCAAAAAGTCATCAAAATATTGGGAGCCGCCAGTATCCTTAGAGGAAAAATCTCCCATGGACCCATGAGGCCACAGCTACATTCTGAGGTCACCCTAGACACACAATCCAGATATAAAAGCCTGTGCTTCCACCTTCGGGTCATTCCAGTTACTGTTCCTGACGAGTAGCCTTCCAGGTCTACACATTGCCCTGCGATAACCTAGCCACTAAACCTAACCCGAGTTTGTGTTTGCAGACTTCCCTCCCAGAACCATGGCTCACATGCCCTCCAGGGTGGAGTCTCTGGAGCCACACCACAGGACTGTGCTTGCCATCCCCATGGAAATTGTGCATGTCAGTTAACCAAACCCTCCAGAGTTGGTTGAAACCTTCAAGGCCCCTGTGGCCACCCCAATATTGGAGGTTACTCTGGACATAAGTGCGCAGTCTGAAACTCCCTGATCACCTACATCCTGGCAGACACCCAAGTCAACTTTCCTAAGTCTGAAGATTGAACCTCTCATGCCCCTGGGACTCATTGGAACCCTAGATTAGGTTGTCGGGCATCTGTCTTCAGAGGCCTGTTCTTGAATAGGAACTTATGATATGGCATGTGGTCCCTGAGCCACAAAACACTACATCTCCTGTCCCCAGAAGGTAACCGTGCTCTTCGACCTGTGTTAAACCCTCAGGGTAGGAGAATCTTGCAGGCACCTTAGCCACCAACACATTCTAAGATCTACCTGGTAAAAACAACCAGCATTGTAACCCATCTTCAATAGATTCCATGTCAACTCAAGACCTTGGTGCTTCGCCCCAGAAGCACCGTAAAGAACCTGCATGTTCCTCAGCTGCATTGGTCAATGGAGGTGTGCTTTCCAGGCATCCATGTGGAAGGGCTCTGCTACCCATACTTTTCACATGGGGGGCCCTGCAGAAAACATACCAGACTCTAACTGTCCAGTAGAAAAAACAACCTTGCTGTTTGGAGCATCTCACATGCATCAGCCTCTTGATGCCACTCCTCCATTCGGTCATCAGAGACACAAACTCCAGTGTGCGTAAACATCTGAAATCCACCTTTACTCAGGTGCTGGATATTTCATTTGTTGGCCACGATAGATACAAACTCTATCATGAGCAGACATCTGACCCTCGCCTGTACTCAGATGCTGGAGATCTCGAAAAAACCACTGCACATTGGAACGGCCATGTTCTCGGCACTGAGATTAAGCATAGATTGTGTTTTCTGCCTTCTGTTCTCACACTCCTCGCCTTCAAGTCCCCCATATTGGGAATTTGGGAGCCACAATGCCTTCTGCCTGCCCACCAGAAAAAAGAGGTGCCCTATGGGTCTGCGTGAAACTCCATATAAGGTTCCACCAGCACAGCCCTCTATAGCACCACAATATCATAGGCCACCTTGTGAACTAATGCTTTGTCTGACACAGCTCGAGCCCCGACCTCCTGGTAGCCACCTAGATAGCGGGACCCATATCTGGCAGGTGTGACCTGCCTTGACCTGAGTCCTTCATCTCAAACCAACCTGGTTATTCACGTACCAGTCCCAGAACATAGCTCAAATTACTGTGCATGGGGGAATCTGAAGCACAAAAGAGTACTCCTCCTTCCTCATAGAAGGAAAATTAAATGTTGATATGGTGGTCCAACCCTCATATTGGGATCCAGGTGCATGGAACAAGAGCCAATGCCCACTCAGGATGGGCATCTGGGCACAAACAGGCATTGTGACCCTTACCCTGAGACCCATTTCCAACAAGTCTCCATGGGAGCTGAACCAAAGCCCCACAGAGCCAGGCAGTCAAGCCTCTAGGCCCAAATACTAAGCCTTTGTAGGGTTATCCAGGCACAGGGACCTATAACCCATCTCTGGAATCCCTGTGTTGACGGAAACACTGAAACAGTAAACCAAGCTCTCTCCTTCCCAGTGAGACACCAAACTCTTGGGTGCTGGGCAGAATCCCCTGAGAGGTAGAATATTCCATGGACACATGAGGACACCCCACCATTCCAAGGCCATCCTAGACACAATCCAGACAGAAAAGGCTTTGCTCCTGCCTCCCAGCCACACGAATTTCAAATCCTGAGGAGCTGCCCTCAGCGTCTGCAGATCGGGGCTGCCATCACCTCCCTCCTAATTGATACACAATTTTGTGTCTGAAGACTTTTGTCCCAGAGCCCTTAACCACATTCCCTGCAGGATGGGGCTGACAGAACCACACTACATCACTGGGCCTGATCTCTGGATGAAATTCTGCCGTCTCAGTTGCACAAACCCTCCAGATTAGGAAAAGACTGCAAGGCCCCTGAGCCCACCCCAATTTCATAGGCCACTCTGGAAAAAATGCACAGTCTGACACAGCCTGAGCATCTACCTCCAGGAAGACTCACAGGTCAAAGTCCCTATGTCCGAAGGTTGAGGATGACATGCCCTTACAACCTCATAAGAACCCTAGCCTAGATATTCAGGCCTCTGTGCCCAGAGGCCTGGTCTTGAAATCCAACATATGATCCGACATGTGGTCCCTGAGCCATACAAGAGAACCCCTCCTGTCCCGAGAAGGGAACCTGGCTCCTGGGAACTGGGTCTAACCCTCAGGTAGGAGAATCCTGCATGGCCACAGACCCACAACCACATTCTTTTTTTTTATATAGATTTTATTTATTTATTTGACAGAGAGAGATCACAAGTAGGCATAGAGGAAGGCAGAGAGAGAGAGAGGAAGAAGCAGGCTCCCTGCTGAGCAGAGAGCCCGATGCGGGACTCAATCCCAGGACCCTGAGATCATGACCTGAGCCGAAGGCAGCGGCTTAGCCCAGTGAGCCACCCAGGCACCCTCACCACCACATTCTAAGGTCTCCCTGGACACCAAGCAGCATTGTGACTCATTAGACTGAGAACATCCGTCAACTTAGATCACTTGGAAATTTGAACAAAAACCAGCAGATCAAGCCTGCAATGTTCCTCAGCTGCAATGGTCATGCAAGGAAGACTTCCCAGGCCCCCATTCAGAGACCTCTGCTGTCGAATCTTTCTATATGGGGGACCCTGGAGCCTTGTAAGCGGACTTCCCCTGTCCCACAGTAGGACACCTTGCTGTTTGGAGCAGCTCACAAGGTCCTGCTTGGGAAAATCTCCAAGAATTCTTGAGGCCACCCCACAATTCGTTGACCATCATGGATGCAAACCCAGCGTGAGCAGACATCTGACCCTCGCCCATACTCAGGTGCTGGAAATCTCGAAACAACCACTGCACAATGGAATGGTCCTGTGGTCGGCACTGAGCTTATCCGTGGCTTGTGTTTTCAGACTTCTGTCTTCACACTCCTCGCCTACAAGCCCTTCATATTGGGAATTCTGAAGCCACAGTGCAGCTTTCTGCCTGCCCACCAGAAAGAAGAAGTGCCCTATGGGTCTTCGTAGAAACCCACATGAGGATCCTCCTGCACGGCCCTCAATGGCACCCCAATATAATAGACCGACCTCTGCATAAATTGTCTATCTGACACCGCCTGATCCCCGACCTCCTGTCAGGCACCCAGATAGTGGGCCCCATATCCTCCAGGTGGGTCCAACCTTGGCCCGAGGCCATCACCTTGAAGCAACCTGGATATTCAGGTACCTGTCCCAGACTTAGCTCAAATTCCTGCCCATAGGGGACTCGGAAGCACAAAAGAGTGCTCCTCCTTCCCCATGGCCAGAAAACTGAATGTTGAGATGGCTGTACAACCCTGAGTGGGAACCAGGTGCATGGTCCATGAGACCATGCCTACACGGGATGGGCAGCTGGGCACAAATAGGCATTGTGACCCTCAGAATGAGACCCCTTTCCAAAGATCCCCCATGGGATCTGGACCAGGATCCCAAATCGAAGCTTTGGTTAAGTTTTCCCAGTGTCTGGACCCAGAACCCATCTCTGGAATCCCTGTTTGGACAGGATCCCAGAGATGGAATACAGTCTTTTCCTCTTCCCCAGAAAGAAATCAAACTCTTGGGTGCCAAGCAGAATCACCAGAGTGGAAGAATATCCCATGGACACATGAGGTCACCCCTCCATTTAGTGGCCATCCTAGACACAAAATCCAGACAGAAAAGCCTGTGCTCCTCCCTCCCAGCCACCTGAATTTCAAATCCCGAGGAGCTTCCCTCAGGGTCTTCAGATTCGGACTGCCATCACCTCACTCCTATCTCTTATCCGAGGTTGTGTCTAAAGTCTTTGGTCCCAAAGTCCTGACACACATGACCTCCAGGATGGGGCCTCGAGAAACACATGACATCACTGGCCCTGCTCTCCTGAGGAAACCCTGCCCATCTCAGTTTCCCAAAATGTCCAGATTAGGAGAAAACTGCAAGGCCCCTGACTGCACCCCAATATCATAGGCCACTCTGGAAAAAGTGCACAGCCTGACACAGCCTCAGCACCTACCTCCAGGATGACATGCAGGCCAATGGCACTTAGTCCGAAGATTGAAACTTCCATGGCCCTAAAACCTCATCAGAACCCTAGCTTATGTTTTGAGGTCTCTCTTCCTAGAGGTCTGTTCTGGAAATTCAAGCATATGGTCCAACCTGTGGTCCGTGAGCCATACAAGAGCACACCTCCTGTCCCAAGAAGGAAACCTGGCTCCTGGGTACTGGGTCTAATCCTAAGGATAGAGAATCCTCAATGGTCAGAGAGCCGCCACCACATTCTAAGGTCTCCCTGGACACCAAGCAGCATTGGGACCTGTTAGACTGAGAACTTCCATCAACGAAAATCACTTGGAACTTGGAATCAGTGTCATTGGTTCAAGCTTACCCTGTTCCTCAGCTGCAATGGTAACACGAGATTGGCTTCCCAGGCCTCCATTCAGAGAGCATTGCTATCGAATCTTCCATATGGGGGACCCTGGAGCCCTGTAAGAAGACTTCTGCTGTCCCTTAGTAGGACACCTTGATATTTGGAGCAGCTCACAAGCTCCAGCTTGGAAAAACCTCCAAGAATTCTTGAGGCCTCCCCACCATTTGTTGGCCATCATGGATACAAACTCCAGCGTGAGCAGACATCTTCCCCTCGCCCAGGTGCTGGAGATCTCGAAACAACTGCTGTACATTGGAATAGACATGTGCTCGGCACTGAGCGTAACCGTAGCTTATGTTTTCATACTTCTGTCCTCACACTCCTCGCCTGCAAACCCTCCAACTAGGATATTCTGGAGCCGTAATGCAGCCATCTGCCTGCTCACCAGATAGAAGAAGTGAAGAAAGGGTCTGTGCAAATATCCCCCATGAGGATCCAGTTGCACAGCTCTCAAAAGCACCCCAATATCATAGGCCGAACTCTCCACGAATGTTCTGTCTGACACAGCTCGAGCCCGAGCTCCTGACAGCCACCCAGAAAGCAGGCCTCATTTTCTGCAGGTGGGTCCTGCCTTGGCCCGAGGACCTCATCTCAAAGTGAACTGGCTATTCAGGCACCGGTCCCAGAACTTAGCTCAAATTCCTGCCCATGGGGGAACCTGAAGCATAAAAAAGTACCCCTCCTTCCCCATGGCAGGAAAACTGAATGTTGAGATGGCAGTCCAACCCTCAGAGTGGGAGCCAAGTGCATAGCCCATGAGGTCACACCCACTCAGCATGGGCATCTGGGCAAAAACAGGCATTGTGACCCTCAGAATGAGACCCATTTCCAACAAGAACACTCGGGAGCTGTACCAGGAAAACATAGAGCAGGACCCTAGGCCCAAATCCTAAGCCTTGTTGCGGTGATCCAGGCTCCCGAACCCAGGACCCATCTCTGGAATGGCTGTTTGGACGGGATCCCTGACTCAGAAAACTGCGCTCCTCCCATCCCCCAGAAATACACCAAACTCTTGGGTGCCGAGCAGAATTCCCAGAGAGGTAGAATCTCACATGGACCCATGAGGCCACCCCTCCATTTCGTGGCCATCATAGACAAACAAGTCAGACAGAAAAGACTGTGCTCCTGCCTCACAGCCGTCTGAATTTCATATCTGGAGATGCTTCGCTCAGGGTCTGCAGATTGGGTCTGCCATCACCTCGAGCTTAACTCTTACCCGAGTTTGTGTCTGAAGACTTTGGACCCAGAGTCCTGACCCATATGCCCTCCAGGATGGGGCCTCCAGGAACACACAACAGCACAGGGCCAGCTCTCCCAAGGAATGTCAGCCTGTCTCAGTTTCCCAACCCACCAGATTAAGAGAAAATTGCAAGGCCCCTAATACCACCCCAATTCCATAGGAAGCTCCAGAAAAAATGCATAGTCTGACACAGCCTCAGAATATACCTCCAGGAAGACACCCAGGTCAATGGGAAGGGATGAAATGGCCTAACCCATGGCAGGTTCGATGTGCTGGGTGTGAAGCCAACTGTCTCAATGTCTCTCACAAGGTCTGGGCTCAGGCTATGTAAGACAGAGCATAGTGTTTAGGGTAGCCTATGCAATTGGGGTGTTGCCGAGGGCTGAGCAGGTTGATTTTCATTTGGGGTTTCTGAGCAATGCCATAGACAATGTTTTTCTTTGGGGGGCAGGCAGAGGGCTTCGTTCTGGAACCAGAATTCCCAATCATGAGGGCTTTTGGGCCAGGAGTGCTAGGGTAGAGTCTGAAAACAAAAGATAGGGTGAGGTTGGGAGCAGGCACACTCTGCAAAGCCTGAAAGGATATCTCATGCATCTGAAGTCAGGCTGAGGATCAGACGTTGGCTGAGGTTGGATTGTGCCCTTGATAGCACCTTCATGAAGCAGGTGCCTCATGAGGCCAACGAAATTTTCCCACGCTGAGTTTGGAGGTTGCCACAAACCACAAGGTTTCCTTCTGCAAAACAGTCGAGTCCTGTTGAGTGGCTCCAGTACATACCATACGGAAGGACTGAAGAGGAGGGTTCAAAGGATGGATCCCTGAACAGCATGCCTCGCATTCCCTTTGGCCATTAACGACAAGATATGTTTGATCTGCTGGCTCTGGGGCAAGCTAACCAGCGGGCTGAGTTGAAATGGCCTCTCTTGAGGATGCGTCATAATGTGTGTTTCTGTCCATGGAGACCTTGGAATGTGAAGGTTGTACTGTGGCCCTGCGGAATTCTCCGACCAGAAGGGTTTGATACAGATCCAGTAAGAATGCACTCCATGTGGAGACGAGAGAGGTTTGGTTTGGAGCCTCAGAAAAACCTAATATGCTGGTATACGAAACCAGTCCTCTGAGGACAGACATATGAAAACTAAAGCTAAGGTTCATATTAGGGCCTAAGGGCCTGTCCATTTCAATCTTCTGTCTCTGGGGACACTGTCGGAGAGTCTAAGTGGTGATAATGGCTCAGCTGGTGTCAGAGTGACCCTTTTATTCCAGGGCAGCCTACACTATCAGGATGGCCTCAGGGGCTTTGGAGCTTTTCCCTAACCAGTAGGGTTGTGGTCAATGGATTGGGCACACTTTCCTTGGAGAGGGCAGGCACAATCTTTCGCTGTGGCTCCAGATGCCCTAGCCTGGAGGGTGTGTGGGTCCAGGCTGTGGGCACAGAAGTCTGAAAACACAAACTCAGCTTATGAGTGGCGCCGAGGGTATGGCAGGCTGGATGTACAGATAGAGAGTGAGCTCCTTGGCTTGTGAATCAAGGGCGAGATTCCTTCAGGCTTTTGTCTCTGGATGAGTCCAGGATAGCCGTAGATTGTAGGGGGTGGCCTCAGTGACTGTGGACAAGTATCCCTCTCTGGGGATTTGTCCCAGCTAACAGGAGTTTGGGGTCATTTTGTGGGAAGGGTGGAGTCCTGTTGTCTGGCTCATGTGTCTCTCCAAGAAAGTGATTCCAGAGCAGAGCCCCAGTAACGGGGGGGAGACTGGAAAACTCAAACACTGGTGAGGATTGGGTGTATAGGGGCTTGGCACGCCCCATATGCGGGCTCTTGGTCAAGGCCCTGACAGGCCTTTCTTTGATATTGGGCTCATGCTGAGGGTCACAGTGTGAATTTGTGCCCAAGGCAGCACTCAAGTTTGGGCGTGGTTTCATGGGAAATAAAGGTTTCTCCCACCCTGAAGGTGTGACTCCATGCCAAGAGCAAGCCTTACAGCCATGGAGAAGAAGGAGTTCTGATTTGTGATTCAGATGCCCAACTGTGTGGGGAATTGATATAATATCTGGGTTTAGATATCGGAAAACCAAGGTTAGGAAGAGATAACGGCATAAGACCATGGCGTGTCAGAAGTGCTAGGTGTGTGGCCAGCTGTCTCCTTGCCTGTCTGGACGTCTGGCATCAGGCTGTGAAAGGCAGAGCATTAGTGCCCAGAGCAGCCTATCAAATCTGAGTGCTGTCGAGGCAAGAGCAGGTTGATCCTCATCTGTGTTTTATGGAGAGCCCCACAAGGAAACGTTTTCTACCGGTGGACAGTAACTGGGCTGGCTTGTGGTTCTGCAAATCCTACTCTGGAGGGATTGTTTGCCAGGAGTGTGAGGAAGGAAGTCTGAAAACACAAGCTAGCGTGAGGTTTGGGACCGAGGGCACGGCAGGCCACTCTGCAGAGGCTGAATCAAGATCTCCTGCATTGCGGTCATATCTACTATGAGACGTGCTTCAAGCTAGAGTTTTTGTCCATGATGGCCTCTCCCTGAAGGATATGGGGGGCTTCATGAGGCCCGGCAGGTTTGCCGTTTTCTCCTACACTGAAGGTTTGACTCACGGCCAGCAGCAAGGTTTCTTGCCATGGGGAAGGAGGGGTTCTGACTTGTACATCAGGTTCCCCCTGTGCAGGGATTGGAGATAAGGTCTAGGTTCCGATGACTGAAAACCCAGGTTGGTAATGGATGGTGGCTTAAGGCAGTGGCGGGTCCAATGTGCTGGGTGTGCAGCCAGCTGTGTCGGTGTCTGTTGGAGGGTCTGGGCTCAGGCTATTTGCGACAGAGCATCAGTGTTTAAGGTAGCCTATGCAATTGGGGTGTTGCCGAGGGCCAAGCAGTTTGATCCTCATTTGGGGTTTCTGGGCAGCACCATAGACAATGTTTTTCTCCTGGGAGGCAGGCAGAGTGCTTCAGTGTGGCCCCAGAATTCCCAGTAGGGAGGGTTTGTGGGCCAGGAGTGTGAGGACGGAAGTCTGAAAACACAATCTAGGGTGAGGATTGGAGCCAAGGGCAGAGCAGGCCCAATCGGCAGAGGCTGAATCAAAATCTCCTGCATCTGAACTCAGGCTGAGGATCAGAAGTTGGCTGAGGATGGAGTATGTGTCCATGATGGCACCTTCATGAAGCGGGGGCCTCATGAGTTTGGGGTCATTTCCTGGGAAGGGTGGAGTCGTGTTGTCTGGCTCATGTGTCTCTCCAAGAAAGGGATTCCAGAGCAGAGCCCAGGTACAGGTGGGGCGACTGGAAAACTCAAACACTGGTGAGGATTGGGTGCATAGGGGCTTGGCAAGCCCCATATGCGGGCTCTTGGTCCAGGTCCTGACAGGCCTTTCTTTGACATGGGGCTCATGCTGAGGGTCACAGTGTGAATTTGTGCCCAAGCAGCACTCAAGTTTGGGCGTGGCTTAGGGGCCATGAAGGTTTCTCCCATCCTGAAGGTGTGACTCCATGCCAAGAGCTAGCTTGACAGCCATGGGGAAGGAGGAGTTCTGTTTTGTGCTTGCGATACCCAGCTGTGTGGAGAATTGATATAATGTCTAGGTTCAGATATCTGAAAACCAAGGTTAGGAAGAGGTGACGGCATAAGACCATGGCGTGTCCGAAGTGCTGGGTGTGCGGCCAGCTGTCTCTTTGTCTGTCTGGAAGTCTGGCTTCAGGCTGTGTCAGACAGAGCATGAGTGCCCAGAGCAGCATATCCACTTCGGGGACCATCGAGGCCCGAGCAGGTTGATCATCATCTGGGTTTTCTGGAGAGCCCCATAGGGAAGAGTTTTTCTTCTGTTGGGCAGACACTGGGCTGGGTTGTGGTTCTGGAGTTCCTAGTCCGTAGGGCTTGTTTGCCAGGAGTGTGAGGAAGGAAGTCTGAAAACAAAAGCTAGCATGAGGTTTGGGACCGAGGGCATGGCAGGGCCACTCTGCAGAGGCTGAATCGAGATCTCCTGCACTGAGGTCATGTCAACTATGAGACGTGCCTCAGGCTAGAGTTTTTGTCCAGCATGGCCTCTTCTTGAAGGGTGTGGGGGCTTCATGAAGCCAGGGAGGTTTGCCTACGATGGGATTTGTGAACTACTCCAAACCTCAAGCTTTCCTTCTGCACGACAGTCGAGTCCTACTGGATGGTTCCAGGAGGCCCCATACGGAAAGACTCGAGAGCAGGTGTCTAAGCATGGATGCCTGGGAACGCCACCTCATATTCCCACTCTTTAGGCAGGACATGGCAGGCTCAATCTGCAGGCTCCTGGGTGAGCTACCCAGTGGGGAGAGTTGAAATGGACTCTCCTGAAGATGAGTCCTACTGTGGCTTGGTGGCCTGGGAGACCTTGGAATGTGGAGGTGGCTCAGGGACTCTGCAGGGTTTTCCAAACTGAGGTGTTTGACACAGCTCCAACAGGGAAGCTACCCATGTGGAGACGAGAGGAGTTCTGTTCAGTGCCTCAGGAAAGCCCCATATCCTGTTCTTTGAACCAAAGCCTCTGAGGATTGACACCTGGAACCCAAAGCAAGAGTTGAGATTACGGCCTAAGGGCCTGTCCGGATCAACCTTCTATCTCTGTTGACATCTGTGGGCATGCCTTCGTGGAGGTAGCTGCTCAGCTTGTGTCCGAATGCCCCTGTGTGTCCAGGGAGCCTCCCAGTAGTGGGATGTCCTCAGGGGTCTTGAGGTTTCTCATATTCTGGAGGTGTGTGTCCAAAGGAATGGACACAGTTTCCCAGGAGAGAGCAGGCACGGTCCTGTGGTATGGCTCCAGAGGACCCAGCCTAGAGGCTGTGTTTGCCAGGGCTGTGGGGACAGATGTCTTAAAAAGCAAACTTGGCTCAGCTAGTGGCCAAGGTAATGGCAGGACTGATCTCCAGTCCGTGAGGGGAGATCCTCTGGATATCAAAGGAGGGCAAGTGGGAGGCAGTCACTCAGGATTTTGTCTCTGGGTGTTGCGTTCACAGTGTCCGGTCAGGGTAGGGGTTGTCTCAGAGGCCGAGGAAGAGCCTTCCTCTCAGGGGATTGTGCAAGCTCCCAAGTGTTTGGGTTCATTCTGTGGGAAGGGAAGAGTACTGTTTTCTGCCACAGGGGACCCCCCAGGAGAGGGACTCTAGAGCACAGCAGTGGGTTCCCTCAACTGGAATACACACCATCTAGTTAATCCTGGGTGCCTATGGGCATGGCAAGCCACATATGCGGGCTCTTGGTCCAGTCACTGAGAGGCGTTACTTGAATAAGGTACTCACGCTGAGGGTCACAATGTGTGTTTGTGCCCAAGGCGGCCCTAAAGCTTGGGCGTTGCCTCATGGGCCATGTCGTTTTTCCTACACTGAAGGTTTGACTCACTGCCAGCAGCAAGTTTTCTTGCCATGGGGAAGGACGGGTTCTGATTTGTGCATCAGGTTCCCCCCTGTGCAGGGATTGGAGATAAGGTCTAGGATCCGATGACTGAAAATCCAGGTTGGGAATGGATGGTGGCCTAAGGCAGTGGCGGTTCCAATGTCCTAGGAGTGCAGCCAGCTGTGTCGGTGTCTGTTGGAAGGTCTGGGCTCAGGCTATTTGTGACAGAGCATCAGTGTTTAAGGTAGCCTATGCAATTGGGGTGTTGCCGAGGGCCAAGCAGTTTGATCCTCATTTGGGGTCTCTGGGCAGCACCATAGACAATGTTTTTCTCCTGGGAGGCAGGCAGAGTGCTTCAGTGTGGCCCCAGAATTCCCAGTAGGGAGGGTTTGTGGGCAAGGAGTGTGAGGACGGAAGTCTGAAAACACAAGCTAGGGTGAGGATTGGAGCCAAAGGCAGAGCAGGCCTACTCTGCAGAGGCTGATTCAAAATCTCCTGCATCTGAAGTCAGGCTGAGGATCAGACGTTGGCTGAGGCTGGAGTATGTGTCCATGATGGCACCTTCATGAAGCGGGGGCCTCATGAGGCCAAGGAAGTTTTCCCACGCTGAGTTTGGAGGTTGCCCCAAACCACAAGGTTTCCTTCTGTGGGACATTCGAGTCCTGTTGCATGGCTCCAGGACATACCATATGGAAGGACTGGAGAGCAGGGTTCGAAGGATGGATCCCTGTACAGCATTCCTCGCATTCCAATTGGCCATTAGCGACAAGATATGTTTGATCTGCTGCCTCTGGGTCACGCTACCCAGGGGGCTGAGTTGAAATGGCCTCCCCTGAGGATGCGTCATAATGTGCGTTTGGGTCCATGGAGACCTTGGAATGTGCTGGTTGTTCGGTGGCCTTGCGGAACTCTCCTACCTGAAGGGTTTGATACATCCCCAGTAAGAAAGCTGCCCATGTGGAGACGAGAGATGCTTGGTTTGGTGCCTCGGAAAAGCCCCGTGTAATGGTCTACGAAAACAGTCCTCTGAAAACGGACACATGGAAACAAAGCTAAGGTTCATATTAGGGCCTGGGGGCCTGTCCATTTCAACCTTCTGTCTCTGGGGACACTGTCTGAGAATCTAAGTGGAGATAGTTGCTCTGCTGGTGTCAGAGAGCCCCTCTTAGTCCAGGGTGGCCTACCTATTGATGGCCTCAGGGGCCTTGGAGCTTTTCCCTAAACTGTAGGGTTGTGGTCAATGGATTGGACACACTTTCCTTAGAGAGGGCCGGCACAATCTTTCGCTGTGTCTTCAGAGGCCCTAGCCTGGAGGTTGTGTGGGTCCATGCTGTGGGCACAGAAGTCTTAAAACACAAAGTCAGCTTATGAGTGGCGCCTAGGGTATGACAGGCCGGATGTACAGCCCGAGAGGGAACTCCTGGGCCTCTGAAACAAGGGCGAGTGGAAGGCGTTCCTTCAGGCTTTTGTCTCTGGATGTTGTGTCCGGGATAGCCGTGGATTGGAGCGGTGGCCTCAGGGACTGTGGACTAGTATCACTCTCTGGGATTTGTCCCAGCTCCCAAGAGTTTGGGGACATTTTGAGGGAAGGGTGGAGTCGTGTTGTCTGGCTCATGTGTCTCTCCAAGAAAGGGATTCCAGAGCAGAGCCCAGGTACAGGTGGGGCGACTGGAAAACTCAAACACTGGTGAGGATTGGGTGCATAGGGGCTTGGCAAGCCCCATATGCGGGCTCTTGGTCCAGGTCCTGACAGGCCTTTCTTTGACATGGGGCTCATGCTGAGGGTCACAGTGTGAATTTGTGCCCAAGCAGCACTCAAGTTTGGGCGTGGCTCAGGGGCCATGAAGGTTTCTCCCACCCTGAAGGTGTGACTCCATGCCAAGAGCAAGCTTGGCAGCCATGGGGAAGGAGGAGTTCTGTTTTGTGCTTGCGATACTCAGCTGTGTGGAGAATTGATATAATGTCTAGGTTCAGATATCTGAAAACCAAGATTAGGAAGAGGTGACGGCATAAGACCATGGCGTGTCCGAAGTGCTGGGTGTGCGGCCAGCTGTCTCTTTGTCTGTCTGGACGTCTGGCTTCAGGCTGTGTCAGACAGAGCATGAGTGCCCAGAGCAGCATATCCACTTCGGGGACCGTCGAGGCCCGAGCAGCTTGATCATCATCTGGGTTTTCTGGAGAGCCCCATAGGGAAGCGTTTTTCTTCCGTTGGGCAGACACTGGGCTGGGTTTTGGTTCTGGAGTTCCTGGTCCATAGGGCTTGTTTGCCAGGAGTGTGAGGAAGGAAGTCTGAAAACAAAAGCTTGCATGAGGTTTGGGACCGAGGGCATGGCAGGGCCACTCTGCAGAGGCTGAATCGAGATCTCCTGCACTGAGGTCATGTCAACTATGAGACGTGCCTCAGGCTAGAGTTTTTGTCCAGCATGGCCTCTTCTTGAAGGATGTGGGGGCTTCATGAAGCCAGGGATGTTTGCCTACGATGGGATTTGTGAACTACTCCAAACCTCAAGCTTTCCTTCTGCACGACAGTCGAGTCCTACTGGATGGTTCCAGGAGGCCCCATACGGAAAGACTCGAGAGCAGGTGTCTAAGCATGGATGCCTGGGAACGCCACCTCATATTCCCACTCTTTAGGCAGGACAAGGCAGGCTCAATCTGCAGGCTCCTGGGTGAGCTACCCAGTGGGGAGAGTTGAAATGGACTCTCCTGAAGATGAGTCCTACTGTGGCTTGGTGGCCTGGGAGACCTTGGGATGTGGAGGTGGCTCAGGGACTCTGCAGGATTCTCCAACATGAGGTGTTTGACACAGCTCCAACAGGGTAGCTTCCCTTGTGGAGACGAGAGGAGTTCTGTTCAGTGCCTCAGGAAAGCCCCATATCCTGTTCTTTGAACCAAAGCCTCTGAGGAGTGACACCTGGAACCCAAAGCAAGAGTTGAGATTACGGCCTAAGGGCCTGTCCGGCTCAACCTTCTATCTCTGTTGACATCTGTGGGCATGCCTTCGTGGAGGTAGCTGCTCAGCTTGTGTCCGAATGCCCCTGTGTGTCCAGGGAGCCTCCCAGTAGTGGGATGTCCTCAGGGGCCTTGAGGTTTCTCATATTCTGGAGGTGTGTGTCCAAAGGAATGGACACAGTTTCCCAGGAGAGAGCAGGCACGGTCCTGTGGTATGGCTCCAGAGGACCCAGCCTAGAGGCTGTGTTTGCCAGGGCTGTGGGGACAGATGTCTGAAAAAGCAAACTTGGCTCAGCTAGTGGCCAAGGTAATGGCAGGACTGATCTCCAGTCCGTGAGGGGAGATCCTCTGGATATCAAAGGAGGGCAAGTGGGAGGCAGTCACTCAGGATTTTGTCTCTGGGTGTTGCGTTCACAGTGTCCGGTCAGGGTAGGGGTTGTCTCAGAGGCCGAGGAAGAGCCTTCCTCTCGGGGGATTGTCCAAGCTCCCAAGTGTTTGGGTTCATTCTGTGGGAAGGGAAGAGTACTGTTTTCTGCCACAGGGGACCCCCCAGGAGAGGGACTCTAGAGCACAGCAGTGGGTTCCCTCAACTGGAATACACACCATCTAGTTAATCCTGGGTGCCTATGGGCATGGCAAGCCACATATGCGGGCTCTTGGTCCAGTCACTGAGAGGCGTTACTTGAATAAGGTACTCACGCTGGGGGTCACAATGTGTGTTTGTGCCCAAGGCGGCCCTAAAGCTTGGGCGTTGCCTCATGGGCCATGTCGTTTTTCCTACACTGAAGGTTTGACTCACTGCCAGCAGCAAGTTTTCTTGCCATGGGGAAGGACGGGTTCTGATTTGTGCATCAGGTTCCCCCCTGTGCAGGGATTGGAGATAAGGTCTAGGATCCGATGACTGAAAACCCAGGTTGGGAATGGATGGTGGCCTAAGGCAGTGGCGGGTCCAATGTCCTAGGAGTGCAGCCAGCTGTTTTGGTGTCTGTTGGAAGGTCTGGGCTCAGGCTATTTGTGACAGAGCATCAGTGTTTAAGGTAGCCTATGCAATTGGGGTGTTGCCGAGGGCCAAGCAGTTTGATCCTCATTTGGGGTTTCTGGGCAGCACCATAGACAATGTTTTTCTCCTGGGAGGCAGGCAGAGTGCTTCAGTGTGGCCCCAGAATTCCCAGTAGGGAGGGTTTGTGGGCAAGGAGTGTGAGGACGGAAGTCTGAAAACACAAGCTAGGGTGAGGATTGGAGCCAAGGGCAGAGCAGGCCCACTCTGCAGATGCTGATTCAAAATCTCCTGCATCTGAAGTCAGGCTGAGGATCAGACGTTGGCTGAGGCTGGAGTATGTGTCCATGATGGCACCTTCATGAAGCGGGGGCCTCATGAGGCCAAGGAAGTTTTCCCACGCTGAGTTTGGAGGTTGCCCCAAACCACAAGGTTTCCTTCTGCGGGACATTCGAGTCCTGTTGCATGGCTCCAGGACATACCATATGGAAGGACTGGAGAGCAGGGTTCGAAGGATGGATCCCTGTACAGCATTCCTCGCATTCCAATTGGCCATTAGCGACAAGATATGTTTGATCTGCTGCCTCTGGGTCACGCTACCCAGGGGGCTGAGTTGAAATGGCCTCTCCTGAGGATGCGTCATAATGTGCGTTTGGGTCCATGGAGACCTTGGAATGTGCTGGTTGTTCGGTGGCCTTGCGGAACTCTCCTACCTGAAGGGTTTGATACATCCCCAGTAAGAAAGCTGCCCATGTGGAGACGAGAGATGCTTGGTTTGGTGCCTCGGAAAAGCCCCGTGTGCTGGTCTACGAAAACAGTCCTCTGAGAACGGACACATGGAAACAAAGCTAAGGTTCATATTAGGTCCTGGGGGACTGTCCATTTCAACCTTCTGTCTCTGGGGACACTGTCTGAGAATCTAAGTGGAGATAGTTGCTCTGCTGGTGTCAGAGAGCCCATCTTAGTCCAGGGTGGCCTACCTATTGATGGCCTCAGGGGCCTTGGAGCTTTTCCCGAAACTGTAGGGTTGTGGTCAATGGATTGGACACACTTTCCTTAGAGAGGGCCGGCACAATCTTTCGCTGTGGCTTCAGAGGCCCTAGCCTGGAGGTTGTGTGGGTCCATGCTGTGGGCACAGAAGTCTTAAAACACAAAGTCAGCTTATGAGTGGCGCCTAGGGTATGACAGGCCGGATGTACAGCCCGAGAGGGAACTCCTGGGCCTCTGAAACAAGGGCGAGTGGAAGGCGTTCCTTCAGCCTTTTGTCTCTGGATGTTGTGTCCGGGATAGCCGTGGATTGGAGCGGTGGCCTCAGGGACTGTGGACGATTATCCCTCTCTGGGGATTTGTCCCAGCTCCCAAGAGTTTGGGGTCATTTTGAGGGAAGGGTGGAGTCGTGTTGTCTGGCTCATGGGTCTCTCCAAGAAAGAGATTCCAGAGCAGAGCCCAGGTACAGGTGGGGCGACTGGAAAACTCAAACACTGGTGAGGATTGGGTGCATAGGGGCTTGGCAAGTACCATATGCGGGCTCTTGGTCCAGGTCCTGACAGGCCTTTCTTTGACATGGGGCTCATGCTGAGAGTCACAGTGTGAATTTGTGCCCAAGCAGCACTCAAGTTTGGGCGTGGCTTCAGGGGCCATGAAGGTTTCTCCCACCCTGAAGGTGTGACTCCATGCCAAGAGCAAGCTTGACAGCCATGGGGAAGGAGGAGTTCTGTTTTGTGCTTGCGATACCCAGCTGTTTGGAGAATTGATATAATGTCTAGGTTCAGATATCTGAAAACCAAGGTTAGGAAGAGGTGACGGCATTAGACCATGGCGTGTCCGAAGTGCTGGGTGTTCGGGCATCTGTCTCTTTGTCTGTCTGGACGTCTGGCTTCAGGCTGTGTCAGACAGAGCATGAGTGCCCAGAGCATCCTATCCAGTTCGGGTACCGTCGAGGTCCGAGCAGGTTGATCCTCATCTGGGTTTTCTGGAGAGCCCCACAGGGAAACGTTTTTCTTCCATTGGGCAGACACTGGGCTGGGTTTTGGTTCTGGAGTTCCTGGTCCGGAGGGCTTGTTTGCCAGGAGTGTGAGGAAGGAAGTCTGAAAACACAAGGTAGCCTGAGGTTTGAGACCGAGGGCACGGCAGGCCCACTCTGCAGATTCTGAATTGAGATCTCCTGCACTGAGGTCATGTCAACTATGAGACGTGCCTCAGGCTAGAGTTTTTGTCCAGCATGGCCTCTTCCTGAAGGATGAGGGCTTCATTAGGCCAGGGAGGTTTGCCTACGATGGGATTTGTGAACTACTCCAAACCTCAAGGTTTCCTTCTGCACGACAGTCGAGTCCTATTGGATGGTTCCAGGAGGCCCCATACGGAAAGACTCGAGAGCAGGTGTCTAAGCATGGATGCCTGGGAACGCCACCTCATATTCCCACTCTTTAGTCAGGACAAGGCAGGCTCAATCTGCGAGCTCCTGGGTGAGCTACCCAGAGGGGAGAGTTGAAATGGACTCTCCTGAAGATGAGTCCTACTGTGGCTTGGTGGCCTGGGAGACCTTGGAATGTGGAGGTGGCTCAGGGACTCTGAGAGTTTTCCAAACTGAGGTGTTTGACACAGCATCAACAAGGAAGCTTCCAATGTGAAGACGAGAGGAGTTCTGTTCAGTGCCTCAGGAAAGCCCCATATCCTGTTCTTCGAACCAAAGCCTCTGAGGAGTAACACCTGGAAACCAAAGCAAGAGTTGAGATTATGGCCTAAGGGCCTGTCCGGCTCAACCTTCTATCTCTGTTGACATCTGTGTGCATGCCTTCGTGGAGGTAGCTGCACAGCTTGTGTCCGAATGACCCTGTGTGTCCAGGGAGCCTCCCAGTAGTGGGATGTCCTCGGGGGCCTTGAGGTTTCTCATATTCTGGAGGTGTGTGTCCAAAGGAATGGACACAGTTTCCCAGGAGAGAGCAGGCACGGTCCTGTGGTATTGCTCCAGAGGACCCAGCCTAGAGGTTGTGTTTGCCACGGCTGTGGGGACAGATGTCTGAAAAAGCAAACTTGGCTCAGCTAGTGGCCAAGGTAATGGCAGGACTGATCTCCAGTCCGTGAGGGGAGATCCTCTGGATATCAAAGGAGGGCAAGTGGGAGGCAGTCACTCAGGATTTTGTCTCTGGGTGTTGCGTTCACAGTGTCCGGTCAGGGTAGGGGTTGTCTCAGAGGCCGAGGAAGAGCCTTCTTCTCGGGGGATTGTCCAAGCTCCCAAGTGTTTGGGTTCGTTCTGTGGGAAGGGAAGAGTACTGTTTTCTGCCACAGGGGACCCCCCAGGAGAGGGACTCTAGAGCACAGCAGTGGGTTCCCTCAACTGGAATGCACACCATCTAGTTAATCCTGGGTGCCTATGGGCATGGCGAAGCCACATATGCGGGCTCTTGGTCCAGTCACTGAGAGGCGTTACTTGAATAAGGTACTCACGCTGGGGGTCACAATGTGTGTTTGTCCCCAAGGCGGCCCTAACGCTTGGGCGTTGCCTCATGGGCCATGCCGTTTTCTCATACACTGAAGGTTTGACTCACTGCCAGCAGCAAGTTTTCTTGCCATGGGGAAGGAGGGGTTCTGATTTGTGCATCAGGTTCCCCCCTGTGCAGGGATTGGAGATAAGGTCTAGGTTCCGATGACTGAAAACCCAGGTTGGGAATGGATGGTGGCCTAAGGCAGTGGCGGGTCCAATGTGCTGGGTGTGCAGCCAGCTGTGTCGGTGTCTGTTGGAAGGTCTGGGCTCAGGCTATTTGCGACAGAGCATCACTGTTTAAGGTAGCCTATGCAATTGGGGTGTTGCCGAGGGCCAAGCAGTTCGATCCTCATTTGGGGTTTCTGGGCAGCACCATAGACAATGTTTTTCTCCTGGGAGGCCGGCAGAGTGCTTCTTTGTGGCCCCAGAATTCCCAGTAGGGAGGGCTTGTGGGCCAGGAGTGTAAGGACGGAAGTCTGAAAACACAAGCTAGGGTGAGGATTGGAGCCAAAGGCAGAGCAGACCCACTCTGCAGAGGCTGAATCAAAATCTCCTGCATCTGAAGCCAGGCTGAGGATCAGACGTTGGCTGAGGCTGGAGTATGTGTCCATGATGGCACCTTCATGAAGCGGGGGCCTCATGAGGCCTAGGAAGTTTTCCCACGCTGAGTTTGGAGGTTGCCCCAAACCACAAGTTTTCCTTCTGTGGGACATTCGAGTCCTGTTGCATGGCTCCAGGACATACCATATGGAAGGACTGGAGAGCAGGGTTCGATGGATGGATCCCTGTACAGCATGCCTCGCTTTCCCATTGGCCATTAGCGAAAAGATATGTTTGATCTGCTGCCTCTGGGTTACGCGACCCAGGGGGCTGAGTTGAAATGGCCTCTCCTGAGGATGCGTCATAATGTGCGTTTGGGTCCATGGAGACCTTGGAATGTGCTGGTTGTTCAGTGGCCCTGTGGAACTCTCCTACCTGAAGGGTTTGATACATCCCCAGTAAGAAAGCTCCCCATGTGGAGAGAGAGGTTTGGTTTGGTGCCTCGGAAAAGCCCCGTGTGCTGGTCTACGAAAACAGTCCTCTGAGGACGGACACATGGAAACCAAAGCTAAGGTTCATATTAGGGCCTGGGGGCCTGTCCATTTCAACCTTCTGTCTCTGGGGACACTGTCTGAGAATCTAAGTGGAGATAGTTGCTCTGCTGGTGTCAGAGAGCCCCTCTTAGTCCAGGGTGGCCTACCTATTGATGGCCTCAGCGGCCTTGGAGCTTTTCCCTAAACTGTAGGGTTGTGGTCAATGGATTGGACACACTTTCCTTAGAGAGGGCCGGCACAATCTTTCGCTGTGTCTTCAGAGGCCCTAGCCTGGAGGTTGTGTGGGTCCATGCTGTGGGCACAGAAGTCTTAAAACACAAAGTCAGCTTATGAGTGGCGCCTAGGGTATGACAGGCCGGATGTACAGCTCGAGAGGGAACTCCTGGGCCTCTGAAACAAGGGCGAGTGGAAGGCGTTCCTTCAGGCTTTTGTCTCTGGATGTTGTGTCCGGGATAGCCGTGGATTGGAGCGGTGGCCTCAGGGACTGTGGACGAGTATCCCTCTCTGGGGATTTGTCCCAGCTCCCAAGAGTTTGGGGTCATTTTGAGGGAAGGGTGGAGTCGTGTTGTCTGGCTCATGGGTCTCTCCAAGAAAGGGATTCCAGAGCAGAACCCAGGTACAGGTGGGGCGACTGGAAAACTCAAACACTGGTGAGGATTGGGTGCATAGGGGTTTGGCAAGTCCCATATGCGGGCTCTTGGTCCAGGTCCTGACAGGCCTTTCTTTGACATGGGGCTCATGCTGAGGGTCACAGTGTGAATTTGTGCCCAAGCAGCACTCAAGTTTGGGCGTGGCTTCAGGGGCCATGAAGGTTTCTCCCACCCTGAAGGTGTGACTCCATGCCAAGAGCAAGCTTGACAGCCATGGGGAAGGAGGAGTTCTGTTTTGTGTTTGCTATACCCAGCTGTGTGGAGAATTGATATAATGTCTAGGTTCAGATATCTGAAAACCAAGGTTAGGAAGAGGTGAAGGCATAAGACCATGGCGTGTCCGAAGTGCTGGGTGTGCGGCCATCTGTCTCCTTGTTGTCTGGACGTCTGGCTTCAGGCTGTGTCAGACAGAGCATGAGTGCCCAGAGCATCCTATCCAGTTCGGGTACCGTCGAGGCTTGAGCAGGTTGATCCTCATCTGGGTTTTCTGGAGAGCCCCACAGGGAAACGTTTTTCTTCCATTGGGCAGACACTGGGCTGGGTTTTGGTTCTGGAGTTCCTGGTCCGGAGGGCTTGTTTGCCAGGAGTGTGAGGAAGGAAGTCTGAAAACACAAGGTAGCCTGAGGTTTGAGACCGAGGGCACGGCAGGCCCACTCTGCAGAGGCTGAATTGAGATCTCCTGCACTGAGGTCATGTCAACTATGAGACGTGCCTCAGGCTAGAGTTTTTGTCCAGCATGGCCTCTTCCTGAAGGATGAGGGCTTCATTAGGCCAGGGAGGTTTGCCTACGATGGGATTTGTGAACTACTCCAAACCTCAAGGTTTCCTTCTGCACGACAGTCGAGTCCTATTGGATGGTTCCATGAGGCCCCATACGGAAAGACTGGAGAGCAGGTGTCTAAGCATGGATGCCTGGGAACGCCACCTCATATTCCCACTCTTTAGTAAGGACAAGGCAGGCTCAATCTGCGAGCTCCTGGGTGAGCTACCCAGAGTGGAGAGTTGAAATGGACTCTCCTGAAGATGAGTCCTACTGTGGCTTTGTGGCCTGGGAGACCTTGGAATGTGGAGGTGGCTCAGGGACTCTGCAGAGTTTTCCAAACTGAGGTGTTTGACACAGCATCAACAAGGAAGCTTCCCATGTGAAGACGAGAGGAGTTCTGTTCAGTTCCTCAGGAAAGCCCCATATCCTGTTCTTCGAACCAAAGCCTCTGAGGAGTAACACCTGGAAACCAAAGCAAGAGTTGAGATTACGGCCTAAGGGCCTGTCCGGCTCAACCTTCTATCTCTGTTGACATCTGTGTGCATGCCTTCATGGAGGTAGCTGCTCAGCTTGTGTCCAAATGACCCTGTGTGTCCAGGGAGCCTACCAGTAGTGGGATGTCCTCGGGGGCCTTGAGGTTTCTCATATTCTGGAGGTGTGTGTCCAAAGGAATGGACACAGTTTCCCAGGAGAGAGCAGGCACGGTCCTGTGGTATTGCTCCAGAGGACCCAGCCTAGAGGTTGTGTTTGCCAGGGCTGTGGGGACAGATGTCTGAAAAAGCAAACTTGGCTCAGCTAGTGGCCAAGGTAATGGCAGGACTGATCTCCAGTCCGTGAGGGGAGATCCTCTGGATATCAAAGGAGGGCAAGTGGGAGGCAGTCACTCAGGATTTTGTCTCTGGGTGTTGTGTTCACAGTGTCCGGTCAGGGTAGGGGTTGTCTCAGAGGCCGAGGAAGAGCCTTCCTATCGGGGGATTGTGCAAGCTCCCAAGTGTTTGGATTCATTCTGTGGGAAGGGAAGAGTACTGTTTTCTGCCACAGGGGACCCCCCAGGAGAGGGACTCTAGAGCACAGCAGTGGGTTCCCTCAACTGGAATGCACACCATCTAGTTAATCCTGGGTGCCTATGGGCATGGCAAGCCACATATGCGGGCTCATGGTCCAGTCACTGAGAGGCGTTACTTGAATAAGGTACTCACGCTGAGGGTCACAATGTGTGTTTGTCCCCAAGGCGGCCCTAACGCTTGGGCGTTGCCTCATGGGCCATGCCGTTTTCTCCTACACTGAAGGTTTGACTCACTGCCAGCAGCAAGTTTTCTTGCCATGGGGAAGGAGGGGTTCTGATTTGTGCATCAGGTTCCCCCCTTTGCAGGGATTGGAGATAAGGTCTAGGTTCCGATGACTGAAAACCCAGGTTGGGAATGGATGGTGGCCTAAGGCAGTGGCGGGTCCAATGTGCTGGGTGTGCAGCCAGCTGTGTCGGTGTCTGTTGGAAGGTCTGGGCTCAGGCTATTTGTGACAGAGCATCACTGTTTAAGGTAGCCTATGCAATTGGGGTGTTGCCGAGGGCCAAGAAGTTTGATCCTCATTTGGGGTTTCTGGGCAGCACCATAGACAATGTTTTTCTCCTGGGAGGCCGGCAGAGTGCTTCTTTGTGGCCCCAGAATTCCCAGTAGGGAGGGCTTGTGGGCCAGGAGTGTGAGGACAGAAGTCTGAAATAACAAGCTAGGGTGAGGATTGGAGCCAAGGGCAGATCAGACCCACTCTGCAGAGGCTGAATCAAAATCTCCTGCATCTGAAGCCAGGCTGAGGATCAGACGTTGGCTGAGGCTGGAGTATGTGTCCATGATGGCACCTTCATGAAGCGGGGGCCTCATGAGGCCAAGGAAGTTTTCCCACGCTGAGTTTGGAGGTTGCCCCAAACCACAAGGTTTCCTTCTGTGGGACATTCGAGTCCTGTTGCATGGCTCCAGGACATACCATACGGAAGGACTGGAGAGCAGGGTTCGAAGGATGGATCCCTGTACAGCATGCCTCGCATTCCCATTGGCCATTAGCGAAAAGATATGTTTGATCTGCTGCCTCTGGGTTACGCTACCCAGGGGGCTGAGTTGAAATGGCCTCTCCTGAGGATGCGTCATAATGTGCGTTTGGGTCCATGGAGACCTTTGAATGTGCTGGTTGTTCAGTGGCCCTGTGGAACTCTCCTACCTGAAGGGTTTGTTACATCCCCAGTAAGAAATCTCCCCATGTGGAGAGGGAGGTTTGGTTTGGTGCCTCGGAAAAGCCCCGTGTGCTGGTCTATGAAAACAGTCCTCTGAGGACGGACACATGGAAACCAAAGCTAAGGTTCAGATTAGGGCCTGGGGGCCTGTCCATTTCAACCTTCTGTCTCTGGGGACACTGTCTGAGAGTCTAAGTGGAGATAGTTGCTCCGCTGGTGTCAGAGAGCCCCTCTTAGTCCAGGGTGGCCTACACTATTGATGGCCTCAGGGCCTTGGAGCTTTTCCCTAACCTGTAGGTTTGTGGTCAATGGATTGGGCACACCTTTTTTGGAGAGGGCAGGCACAATCTTTCGCTGTGGCTCCAGAGGCCCTAGCCTGGAGGTGTGTGGGTACAGGTTGTGGGCACAGAAGTCTGAAAACACAAAGTCAGCTTATGAGTGGTGCCTAGGGTATGGCAGGCCGGATGTACAGCCCGAGAGGGAACTCCTGGGCCTCTGAAACAAGGGCGAGTGGGAGGCGTTCCTTCAGGCTTTTGTCTCTGGATGCTGTGTCCGGATAGCCGTGAATTTGAGGGGTGGCCTCAGGGACTGTGGACGAGTATCCCTCTCTGGGGATTTGTCCCATCTTCCAAGATTGGGGTCATTTTGTGGGAAGGGTGGAGTCGTGTTGTCTGGCTCATGTGTCTCTCCAAGAAAGGGATTCCAGAACAGAGCCCCAGGTACGGGCGGGGTGACTGAAATCTCAAACCCTGGTGAGGATTGGGTGCATAGGGGCTTGGCAAGCCCCATATGCGGGCTCTTTGTCCAGGCCCTGACAGGCCTTTCTTTGACATGGGGCTCATGCTGAGGGTCACAGTGTGAATTTGTTCCCAATCAGCACTCAAGTGCTGCTTGGGCACTACCTGAAGGGTTTGATACATCCCCAGTAAGAAAGCTCCCCATGTGGAGACGAGAGGAGTTCTGTTCAGTGCCTCAGGAAAGCCCCATATCCTGTTCTTCGAACCAAAGTTTCTGAGGAGTAACACCTGGAACCCAAAGCAAGAGTTGAGATTATGGCCTAAGGGCCTGTCCGGCTCAACCTTCTATCTCTGTTGACATCTGTGTGCATGCCTTCGTGGAGGTAGCTGCTCAGCTTGTGTCCGAAAGCCCCTGTGTGTCCGGGGAGGCTCCCAGTAGTGGGATGTCCTCGGAGGCCTTGAGGTTTCTCATATTCTGGAGGTGTGTGGCCAAAGGAATGGACACAGTTTCCCAGGAGAGAGCAGGCACGGTCCTGTGGTATGGCTCCAGAGGACCCAGCCTAGAGGCTGTGTTTGCCAGGGCTGTGGGGACTGATGTCTGAAAAAGCAAACTTGGCTCAGGAAGGGGCCAAGGTAATGGCAGGCCTGATCTCCAGTCCGTGAGGGGAGATTCTCTGGATATCAAAGGAGGGCAAGTGGGAGGCAGTTGCTCAGGCTTTTGTCTCTGGGTGTTGCGTTCACAGTGTCCAGTCAGGGTAGGGGTTGCCTCAGGGGCCGAGGAAGAGCCTTCCTCTCGGGGGATTGTCCAAGCTCCCAAGTGTTTGGGTTCATTCTGTGGGAAGTGAAGAGTACTGTTTTCTGCCACAAAGGACCTCCCAGGAGAGGGACTCAAGAGCACAGCAGTGTGTTCCTTCAACTGGAATACACACCATCTAGTTAGTTTTGGGTGCCTATGGGCATGGCAGGGACTATATGCAGGATCTTCGTCTCGAACCTGACAGGCCTTTCTTTGACATGGGGCTCATGCTAGGGTCACAGTGTGAATTTGTGCCCAAGCAGCATTCATGTTTTGGCGTTGCATCAGGGGCCATGAAGGGTTCCCCACTTGAAGGTTGACTCCATGTGAAGAACAAGCATTACAGCCATGTGGAAGGCAGAGTTCTGATTGTGATTCCGATACACAAACTCAGCTTTTTTTGGGGACGTCGGTATGGCAGGCCCAATATACAAACAATGAGAAGAACTCATGAAGATTTGAATATAGAGCGAGTCTGAGGCGCTTGCTCAGGCATTTGTCTCTGGAATTTGTATTAGCAATGGCCGTAGAATGTCGGGGATGCTTCATGGGCCATGGACGAATCTACCTCTATGAGGATTTCGCCCGATTCCCAATTTTTTTTCGTCAAACTGTGGGATGGGAGGACTCCTTTCAGTTTTGTTACCTCAGGTGTCCCACGAAAAGAGGAATTCCAAGCAAAGCCGTGGGGAAGACTGAAGGGACCACCAGAACTATGGTTCAAAATTGGGGACTAGGGGCATGGCAAGCCCAATATGCTATGTCTTCATCCAGCCACTGAGAGGCCTTACTTGAGGACTTTGGTCAGGCTGAGGGTCACAATGTGTGTTTGTGACCAATGTAGCCTCCGAGCATGGCGGGGCCTCATGGGCAACACTGGATTCAACTACACTGAAAGTTGGACAACATGCCAACCACAAGGTATCTTGCCATGGGGAAGGAGTTCTGATTTCTGCATCCCGTTCAACCCTGGGCAGTGATTGGAGGTAAGGTCTAGAATCTAAAGCCTGAAATCCGAGGTTGGGAAGAGATGATGACCTAAGGCCATGGCGGCTCGATGTGCTCAGTGTGCGGCCAGCTGTCTGGGACGGGCCAGGGAGTCCAGGCTCAGGCTGTGTCAGAAAGGGCATTAGTGCCCTGGTCAGCCTATGTGTTTGGGGTACAGCCAAGGTCGGTACAGCTTGATCCTCATTTGGGGTTACTGGGTAGCCCTAGAGGACAATGTTTTTGTTCTGGAGGGCCGGAAGAGTGCTGCATTGTAGTTCTGGATTGCCAAACTGGAGGGCTTGTGGGCCAGTAGTCTGACGACAAAAGTTTGAGAACACAAGCTAGGCTTAGGTTTCTGGGTGAGGCCATGGCAGGCACAATCTACAGACCTGCATCGAGATCTCATGCATCTGAAGTCAGGGCGAGGATCAGACGATCGCTCAGGTTGGAGTTTCTGTCCCTGATGGCCCCTTCATGAATGGGGGGGGGATCACGAGGCCATGGGGGTTTTCCCACGATGGGAGTTGTGAGAAGCTCCAAACTGCAGAGAGTCTTCTGCAGGACAATTGAGACCTGTTGTTTGGCTCCAGGCCAATGATTCTGAGCAGGGTTCTAAGGATGGATGGCTGGGTAGCCCACCTCGCATTCCAATTGTCTCTTAGCAACAAGACAGGTTAGATCTCCTGGATCTGTGGGGAGCAACCGAGGACACTGCATTGAAATGGACACCCCTGGGCATGGGTCCTAATGTGCTTTTGTGTCTATGGAGACCTTGGAATGAAGCGTTGGCACTTGGGCCCTAAAGAGTTGTACTAAACAGAGGCTTTGTCACAGCTCCAACGTGCAAGTATCCCATGTGTAGATGAGATGTTTTCTGTTGGGTGAGTCAAGAAACAGCTATATGCTGCTTTTGAATTCCAGGCCTCTGATGAGAGATGCCTGGAAACGAAAGCAATGGATCTGATTAGTGCCTAGGGGCCTGTTCTTTCCTTTTTACCTCTGGGGACATCTCTCTATGGGTCTGAGTGCAGGTAGGTGCTCTGTAGTGCTCAGATTGCCCCTGTTTTTCCTGGGAAGCCACCACTATTGAGATGGATCAGGGACTTTGGAGGTTTATCCTATTAGAAGGGTTGTGGCCATTGGAATGGGCACAAACAATTCCCTTGGAGAGGGCAAGTACAGTCCTCAGGTTCGGCTCCAGGGGCCTGAGCCTGTAGGTTGTGTAGGCCAGGGCTGTTTGGACAGTTGTCTGAAAACAAACTCAGCTTAGGTTTGGGGACGTAGGTATCCCAGGCCCGATCTACAAACCATGAGAAGAATTGTTCAGGATATGAAGAAAGTGCCAGTATGAGTCGCTTGCTCTGGCTTTTGTCTCTGGATTTTGTATCAGCGATGGCCGTGGAATGTCGGGGAGGCCTCATGGGCCATGGACGAATCTTCCTCTCTGAGGATTTGGCCTGATTCCCAATTGCTTTTCGTCAATCTCTGGGATGGGAGGTCTCATTTCAGTTTTGTTACCTCAGGTGTACCACCAAAAGAGGAATTCAAAAGCCAAGCCGTGGGGAAGACTGAAGGGACAACCCGAACTATGGTTAAAAATTGGGGCCTAGGGGCATGGCAAGCCCAATATGCTATCTCTTCATCCAGCCACTGAGTGGCCTTACTTGAGGACTGGGCTCAGCCTGAGGGTCACAATGTGTGTTTGTGACCAATGTGGCTTGCGAGCATGGGCGGGGCCACATGGGCCACACTGGTTTCAACCACACTGAACGTTGGACAACATGCCAACCACAAGGTTTCTTGCCATGGGGAAGGAGTTCTGATTTCTGCATCACCTTCAACTTTGTGCAGTGATTGGAGATAAGGTCTAGGTTCTAAAACCTGGAAACCGAGGTTGGGAAGAGATGAAGAACTAAGGCCACGGAGGCTCGATGTGCTCAGTGTGCAGCCAGCTGTCTGGGACGGGCCAGGGAGTCCAGGCTCAGGCTGTGTCAGAAAGGGCATTAGTGCTTTGGTCAGCCTATGTATTTGGGGTACAGCCAAGGTCGGTGCAGGTTAATCCTCATTTGGGGTTACTGGGTAGCCCCAGAGGACAATGTTTTTCTTCTGGAGGGCAGGCAGAGTGCTGCATTGTAGTTCTGGATTGCTAAACTGGTGGGCTTGTGGGCCAGTAGTCTGACGACAAAAGTCTGAGAACACAAGCTAGGCTTAGGTTTCTGGGTGAGGCCATGGCAGGCACAATCTACAGACCTGAATCGAGATCTCGTGCATCTGAAGTCAGGGCGAGGATCAGACGATCGCTCAGGTTGGAGTTTCTGTCCCTGATGGCCCATTCATGAATGGGGGGGGGCATCACGAGGCCATGGGTGTTTTCCCACGATGGGAGTTGTGCAAAGCTCCAAACTGCAGAGAGTCTTCTGCAGGTCAATTGAGACCTGTTGCTTGGCTTCAGGCCAATGATTCTGAGCAGGGTTCTAAGGATGGATGGCTGCGTAGCCCAACTCGCATTCCAATTGTCTCCTAGCAACAAGACAGGTTAGATCTCCTGGATCTGTGGGGAGCAACCGAGGACGCTGAGTTGAAATGGACACCCCTAAGGATGGGTCCTAATGAGCTTTGTTGTCTATGGAGACCTTGGAATGAAGCGGTGGCACTGTGCCCTAAATGGTTCTCCTAAACAGAGGCTTTGACACAGCTCCAACGTGCAAGTTTCCCATGTATAGATGAGATGTTTTCTGATGGGTGAGTCAAGAAACAGCTATATGCTGCTTTTGAAATCCAGGCCTCTGAGGAGAGATGCCTGGAAACCAAAGCAATGGATCTGATTAGTGCCTAGGGGCCTGTTCTTTCCTTTTTACCTCTGGGGACATCTGTCTATGGGTCTGAGTGCAGGTAGGTGCTCATTTGGGCTCAGATTGCCCCTGTTTTTCCTGGGAAGCCACCACTATTGAGATGGATCAGGGACTTTGGAGGTTTATCCTATTAGAAGGGTTGTGGCCATTGGAATGGGCACACACAATTCCCTTGGAGAGAGCAAGTACAGTCCTCAGGTTTGGCTCCAGGGTTCTGAGCCTGTAGGTTGTGTAGGCCAGGGCTGTTTGGACAGTTGTCTGAAAACACAAACTCGGCTTATGTTTCGGGTCATAGGTATGGCAGGACTGATCTACAGACCATGAGGAGAACTCTTCTGGATTTGAAAGAAGGGCGAGTGTGAGGCTCCTGCTCATGTTTTTGTCTCTGGATATCGTGTCACTCATGGTCGTGGAATTTCTGGGTGACTTCATGGGAAATGGACGAGTCTTACTCTCTGGTGGTTTGGCCCCGTCCAAAGAGTTTGGGGTCATTCTGTGGGCTGGAAGATGTCCGTTTTTTTTTTTTTGTTGTTGTTGTTGTTTTCTTTTTTAACCACAGGTGTCCCACTAAATGAGGGATTCCAGAGTAGAGCCCTAGGGAGGGGCGACTGGACAATCAGAAATCTGGTTAAAAATTGGGGCCTAGGGACATGTCAAGCCCATTATGACATCTAATGATCCAGCCACTGAGAGGACTTAATAGAGGACAGGACTCATGCTGAGGGTCACAATGCGTGTGTATGCCCTCGTCGCACTGAAGAATGGGCAGGGCCTCAGGGTAAATGCTGGTTTCTCCTACACTGAACGTTGGACAACGTGCCAACAACAAGGGTTCTTGCCATGTGTAAGGAGGAGTACTGATTTCTGCATCACATTCACCCCTGGGCAGTGATTGGAGATAAGGTCTCCGTTCTGAAGCCTGAAAACTGAGGTAGGGAAGAGATGATGACCTAAGGCCATGGCGGGTTTTATGTGCTCAGTGTGCGGTCAGCTTTCTGGGTGTTGGTCAGGAGGTCCAGGCGCAGGTTGTGTTCGACAGTGCATTAGTGCCCAGGTTAGACTATATAATTTGGGTAAGGTCGAGTGCTGTGTAGGTTTATCCTCATTTAAGGTGCCTGGGTAGCTCATGAGGCAATATTTTTTTTTTTTTTCTAGAGGGCCGGCAGAGTGCTGCATTGTGGGCCCGGAATTGCCAAATTTTAGGACTTCGGGGCCAGGAGTGTGAGGACGGAAGTGTGAGAAGACAAGCTAGACTTGGGTTTCAGGGCAAAGGCACAGCAGGTACCCCCTGCAGATCTGAACCAATATCTCATCCATGTGAAGTCAGGGCGAGGATCAGACGTTGGCTCAGGTGGGAGTTTCTGAGCATGACGGCCGCTTCATGAAGGGAGCGGAATCTCGAGGCCATTGAGGTTTTCCCACGTTGGGAGTTGTGGGATGCCCCCTTCAAGGATTCCTTCTGCGGGACAATTGAGACCTGTTGGACAGCTCCAGGACATCCCATATGGAAATACTCTAGAGCACCATTCGCGGATGGATGCCTGGAAAACCCGCCTCGCATTCCAATTGTCTCCTAGCAACAAGACAGTTTTGATCTGATGGCTCTACCGGAGCAACCGGGGTGGCTGAGTTGAAATGGACTTTCCTGAGGATGGGTCCTAATGTGTCCATGAGGGCCTTGGAATGGGGCGGTGGCACCGGGACCCTGAAGTACTCTCCTAAGCTTTGGACATGGCTCCCATGCACAGGTTTCCTTGTGGAGACGAGATGAGTTCTGATGGGTGCCTCAGGAAAACCCCTATGCTCGTATTGGAATCAGGCTTTTGAGGACACATGCCTGTAACCCAAAGCAATGGATCCTATTATGGCCTAGAGTCCTGTCTGGTTCAATCTTCTTCTCTGGGGACATCCATCTATGGTATGAATGGAGGTCGATTATCAGCTGGTGTCAGACAGCCCTTGTTTGTTCCGGGCGACCTACACTATTGGGATGGCCTCAGGGACTTTGGAGGTTTCTCCTAATTTGTACGATTTTGGACCATGGAATGGGCAGAATTCCCATGGATTGGTAGGCACAGTCCTAATGTGTGGCTACAGGCTCCCAGCCTGGAGGGTGTGTGGCCCAAGACTTTGAGGACAGAAGTCTGAAAACACAAACTCAGCTTAGGTTTGGGGACGTAGGTATGGCAGGCCCGATCGACAAACCATGAGAAGAACTCTTCAGGATATGAAGAAAGTGCGAGTCTGAGGCGCTTGCTCAGGCTTTTGTCTCTGGATTTTGTATCAGCGATGGCCGTGGAATGTCGGGAGGGCCTCATGGGCCATGGACGAATCTTCCTCTCTGAGGATTTGGCCCGATTCCCAATTGCTTTTCGTCAATCTGTGGGATGGGAGGACTCATTTCAGGTTTGTTACCTCAGGTGTCCCACCAAAAGAGGAATTCCAAAGCAAAGCCGTGGGGAAGACTGAAGGGACAACCCAAACTATGGTTAAAAATTGGGGCCTAGGGGCATGGCAAGCCCAATATGCTATCTCTTCATCCAGCCACTGAGTGGCCTTACTTGAGGACTGGGCTCAGCCTGAGGGTCACAATGTGTGTTTGTGACCAATGTGGCCCGCGAGCATGGGCGGGGCCTCATGGGCCACACTGGTTTCAACGACACTGAATGTTGGACAACATGCCAACCACAAGGTTTCTTGCCATGGGGAAGGAGTTCTGATTTCTGCATCACCTTCAACCTTGGGCAGTGATTGGAGATAAGGTCTAGGTTCTGAAACCTGAAAACCGAGGTTGGGAAGAGATGAAGACCTAAGGCCATGGCGGCTGGATGTGCTCAGTGTGCGGCCAGCTGTCTGGGAGGGGCCAGGGGCTCCAGGCTCAGGCTGTGTCAGAAAGGGCATTAGTGCCCTGGTCAGCCTATGTATTTGGGGTACAGCCAAGGTCGGTGCAGGTTGATCCTCATTTGGGGTTACTGGGTAGCCCCAGAAGACAATGTTTTTCTTCTGGAGGGCCGGCAAGTGCTGCATTGTAGTTCTGGATTGCCAAACTGGTGGGCTTGTGGGCCAGTAGTCTGACGACAAAAGTCTGAGAACACAAGCTAGGCTTAGGTTTCTGGGTGAGGCCATGGCAGGCACAATCTACAGACCTGAATCGAGATCTCGTGCATCTGAAGTCAGGGCGAGGATTAGACGATCGCTCAGGTTGGAGTTTCTGTCCCTGATGGCCCCTTCATGAATGGTGGTGGGCATCACGAGGCCATGGGTGTTTTCCCACGATGGGAGTTGTGAAAAGCTCCAAACTGCAGAGAGTCTTCTGAGGTCAATTTAGACCTGTTGCTTGGCTAAAGGCCAATGATTCTGAGCAGGGTTCTAAGGATGGATGGATGCGTAGCCCACCTCGCATTCCAATTGTCTCCTAGCAACAAGACAGGTTAGATCTCCTGGATCTGTGGGGAGCAACCGAGGACGCTGAGTTGAAATGGACACCCCTAAGGATGGGTCCTAATGTGCTTTTGTGTCTATGGAGACCTTGGAATGAAGCGGTGGCACTGGGGCCCTAAAGGGTTCTCCTAAACAGAGGCTTTGACACAGCTCCAACGTGCAAGTTTCCCATGTATAGATGATATGTTTTCAGATGGGTGAGTCAAGAAACAGCTATATGCTGCTTTTGAAATCCAGGCCTCTGAGGAGAGATGCCTGGAAACTAAAGCAATCTATCTGATTAGTGCCAACGGGCCTTTTCTTTCCTTTTTACCTCTGGGGACATCTGTCTATGGGTCTGAGTGCAGGTAGGTGCTCAGTTGGGCTCAGATTGCCCCTGTTTTTCCTGGGAAGCCACCACTATTGAGATGGATCAGGGACTTTGGAGGTTTATCCTATTAGAAGGGTTGTGGCCATTGAAATGGGCACACACAATTCCCTTGCAGAGGGCAAGTCCTGTCCTCAGGTTTGGCTCCAGGGGCCTGAGCCTGTAGGTTGTGTAGGCCAGGGCTTTTTGGACAGTTGTCTGAAAACACAAACTCCGCTTATGTTTCGGGTCATAGGTATGGCAGGACTGATCTACAGACCATGAGGAGAACTCTTCGGGATTTGAAAGTAGGGCGAGTGTGAGGCTCCTGCTCAAGTTTTTGTCTCTGGATATCGTGTCACTCATGGTCGTGGAATTTCTGGGTGACTTCATGGGAAATGGACGAGTCTTACTCTCTGGTGGTTTGGCCACGTCCAAAGAGTTTGGGGTCATTCTGTGGGCTGGAAGAAGTACGTTTTATTTTGTTGTTGTTGTTGTTGTTGTTTTCTTTTTTTAACCTCAGGTGTCCCACCAAATGATGGATTCCAGAGTAGAGCCCTGGGGAGGGGCGACTGGACAATCAGAAATCTGGTTAAAAATTGGGGCCTAGGGACATGTCAAGCCCATTATGACATCTAATGGTCCAGCCACTGAGAGGACTTACTAGAGGACAGGACTAATGCTGAGGGTCACAATGCGTGTGTTTGCACTCGTCGCACTCAAGAATGGGCGGGGCCGCAGGGTGAATGCTGGTTTCTCCTACACTGAACGTTGGACAACGTGCCAACCACAAGGGTTCTTGCCATGGGTAAGGAGGAGTTCTAACTTCTGCATCACACTCACCCCTGGGCAGTGATTGGAGATAAAGTCGCGGTTCTGAAGTCTGAAATCTGAGGTAGGAAAGAGATGATGACCTAAGGCCATGGCGGGTTTTATGTGCTCAGTATGCGGTCAGCTTACTGGGTGTTGCTCAGGAGGTCCGGGCTCAGGTTGTGTTCGACAGTGCATTAGTGCCCAGGTTAGACTATATAATTTGGGTAAAGTCGAGTGCTGTGTAGGTTTACCCTCATTTAAGTTGCCTGGGCAGCTCATGAGGCAATAATTTTTTTTTTTTTTTTCTAGAGGGCAGGCAGAGTGCTGCATTGTGGGTCCGGAATTGCCAAACTTGAGGGCTTCGGGGCCAGGAGTGTGAGGACGGAAGTCTGAGAAGACAAGCTAGACTTGGGTTTCGGGGGGGCATGGCAGGTACCCCCTGCAGATCTGAACCAATATCTCATCCATGTGAAGTCAGGGCGAGGATCAGACGTTGGCTCAGGTGGGAGTTTCTGAGCATGACGGCCGCTTCATGAAGGGAGCGGAATCTCGAGGCCATTGAGGTTTTCCCACGTTGGGAGTTGTGGGATGCCCCCTTCAAGGATTCCTTCTGCGGGACAATTGAGACCTGTTGGACAGCTCCAGGACATTCCATATGGAATGACTCCAGAGCACCGTTCGCGGCTGGATGCCTGGGAAGCCCGCCTCACATTCCAATTTTCTCCTAGCAACAAGACAGTTTAGATCTGATGGCTCTGCCTGAGCAACCGGGGTGGCTGAGTTGAAATGGACTTTCCTGAGGATGGGTCCTAATGTGCTTTTGTGTCCATGAGGGCCTTGGAATGGGGCGGTGGCACCGGGACCCTGAAGTACTGTCCTAAGCTTTGGACATGGCTCCCATGCACAGGTTTCCTTGTGGAGACGAGATGAGTTCTGATGGGTGCCTCAGGAAAACCCCTATGCTCGTATTGGAATCAGGCTTTTGAGGACACATGCCTGTAACCCAAAGCAATGGATCCTATTATGGCCTAGGGTCCTGTCTGGTTCAATCTTCTTCTCTGGGGACATCCATCTATGGTATGAGTGGAAGTCGATTATCAGCTGGCGTTAGACAGCCCTTGTTTGTTCAGGGCGACCAAATCTATTGGGATGGCCTCAGGGACTTTGGAGGTTTCTCCTAATTTGTACGATTTTGGACCAAGGAATGGACAGAATTCCCATGGATTGGTAGGCACAGTCCTAATGTGTGGCTCCAGTGGCCCAGCCTGGAGGGTGTGTGGCCAAAGACTTTGAGGACAGAAGTCTGAAAACACAAACTCAGCTTAGTTTTGGGGACGTAGGTATGGCAGGCCCGATCTACAAACCATGAGAAGAACTCTTCAGGATATGAAGAAAGTGCGAGTCTGAGGTGCTTGCGCAGGCTTTTGTCTCTGGATTTTGAATCAGCGATGGCCGTGGAATGTCGGGGAGGCCTCATGGGCCATGGACGAATCTTCCTCTCTGAGGATTTGGCCCGATTCCCAATTGCTTTTCGTCAATCTGTGGGATGGGAGGACTCATTTCAGTTTTGTTACCTCAGGTGTCCCAACAAAAGAGGAAATCCAAAGCCAAGCCATGGGGAAGACTGAAGGGACAACTTGAACTATGGTTAAAAATTGGGGCCTAGGGGCATGGCAAGCCCAATATGATATCTCTTCATCCAGCCACTGAGTGGCCTTACTTGAGGACTGGGCTCAGCCTGAGCGTCACAATGTGTGTTTGTGACCAATGTGGCCCACGAGCATAAGCGGGGCCTCATGGGCCACACTGGTTTCAACTACACTGAACGTTGGACAACATGCCAACCACAAGGTTTCTTGCCATGGGGAAGGAGTTCTGATTTCTGCATCACCTTCAACCCTGGGCAGTGATTGGAGATAAGGTCTAGGTTCTGAAACCTGAAAACCGAGGTTGGGAAGAGATGACGACCTAAGGCCATGGCGGCTTGATGTGCTCAGTGTGCGGCTAGCTGTCTGGGTGGGTCCACGGGGTCCAGGCTCAGGCTGTGTCAGAAAGGGCATTAGTGCCCTGGTCAGCCTATGTATTTGGAGTACATCCAATGTCGGTGCAGGTTGATTCTCATTTGGGGTTACTGGGTAGCCCCAGAGGACAATGTTTTTTATCTGGAGGGCCGGCAGATTGCTGCATTGTAGTTCTGGATTGCCAAACTGGAGGGCTTGTGGGCCAGTAGTCTGACGACAAAAGTCTTAGAACACAAGCTAGGCTTAGGTTTCTGGGTGAGGCCATGGCAGGCACCATCTACAGACCTGAATCGAGATCTCGTGCATCTGAAGTCAGGGCGAGGAACAGACGATCGCTCAGGTTGGAGTTTCTGTCCCTGATGGCCCTTTCATGAATGGGGGGGGGGCATCACGGGGCCATGGGTGTTTTCCTACGATGGGAGTTGTGAGAAGCTCCAAACTGCAGAGAGTCTTCTGCAGGACAATTGAGACCTGTTGTTTGGCTCCAGGCCAATGATTCTGAGCAGGGTTCTAAGGATGGATGGATGGGTAGCCCACCTCGCATTTCAATTGTCTCCTAGCAACAAGACAGGTTAGATCTCCTGGATCTGTGGGGAGCAACCGTGGACGCTGAGTTGAAATGGACACCCCTGGGGATCGGTCCTAATGTGCTTTTGTGTCTATGGAGACCTTGAAATGAAGCGGTGGCACTGGGGCCCTAAAGGGTTCTCCTAAACAGAGGCTTTGACACAGCCCCTACGTGCAAGTTTCCCATGTGTAGATGAGATGTTTTCTGATGGGTGAGTCAAGAAACAGCTATATGCTGCTTTTGAAATCCAGGCCTCTGAGGAGAGATGCCTGGAAACCAAAGCAATGGATCTGATTAGTGCCTAGGCGCCTGTTCTTTCCTTCATACCTCTGGGGACATCTGTCTATGGGTCTGAGTACAGGTATGTGCTCAGTTGGGCTCAGATTACCCCTGTTTTTCCTGGGAAGCCACCACTATTGAGATGGATCAGGGACTTTGGAAGTTTATCCTATTAGAAGGGTTGTGGCCATTGGAATGGGCACACACAATTCCCTCTGAGAGGACAAGTACAGTCCTCAGGTTTGGCTCCAGGGGCCTGAGCCTGTAGGTTGTGTAGGCCAGGGCTGTTTGGAAAGTTGTGTGAAAACACACACCCTCCATGCTAGGGCCCCTGGAACCACACATCAGTATTGTTCCTGCCCTCTCAAAGGGAATTCTTCATATTCCATTGGCCACAACCATATAATCAGGAGAAATCTCCAATGTCCCTGGGACCATCCCAATATTGTAGGCTGCTCGGAACAAACAGGGGTGATCTGACACTAGCTGAGCAACTAGCTCCACACAGACTCGGAGACAGATGTCCCCAGAGAAGAACATTGAACTGGACAGGCCCCTAGGCCCTAATCAGATCCATTGCTTTGGTTTCCAGGCATCTCTTCTCAGAGGCCTGATTTCCAATACCAGCCTATGGGGTTTCCATAGGCTCCTTCAGAGCAAGTCTTGTCTGCACATTGGAAACTTGCTCGAGGAGCTATGTCAGAACCTCAGAGACCTGGTTTTCAATACCACCATATGGGGGTTTCCTGAGGCATCAGTCAGAACAAATGTCTTCTCCACATGGGAAACGTGCTCTTTCAAGCTGTGTCAAAACCTCCGGCTAGGAAAATCCTTCAGAGCCCCGGTGCCACCACCTCATTCCAAGGTCTCCATGGACACAATCCCACATTAGGACCCATCTGCAGGAGAGTCTTTTTCAACTCAGTGCCCTTGGGTGCTCCCCTAGAGCCAGCAGATCGAACCTATATTGTCAGTAGGAGACAATTGGAATGTGAGGCGGACTGGCTAGGCATCCATCTGTAGAAAACTACTCTGAAGTAATTCCATATGGGACGTCCTGGAGCCATCCAACAGGTCACAGCTGTCCTGCAGAAGGAATCCTTGCGCTTTGGAGCACCTCACAACTCCCATCATGGGAAAAGCTCTGTGGCCTCGTGGTGCACTGTCCCCTTCATGAAAGAGCCATCTTGGACAGAAACTCCAACCTGAGCCAACGTCTAATCCTCGCCCTGACTTCAGATGCACGAAATCTTGATTCAACTCTGCAGAGTGTGCCTGCCGAAACCCCGCCCCGAAGCAAAACCTAGCTATTGTTCTCAGACTTCGTCCTCACACTCCGAGCCCACCAGCCCTCCAGTTAGGGAATTCTGGAGAGACACAATGCAGCACTCTGACTGCCCTCCAGAAGAGAAACGTTGTCCTATGGGGCTAACCAGAAACACCAAATGAGGATCAACCTGCATGCCACTTGACTCTACCCCAATTATACAGTTTCGCTTCGGCGTTAATGCCCTGTCTTGCACAGCCTGAGGTCTGAATTTTCAACCGACACCCAGACAGCTGGCTGTACACTGAGCACATCAGACCCGCCATGGCTTTAGGTCATCATCTCTTTTCAACCTTGGTTTTCAGGCTTCAGAACCTAGACCTTATATATACTCACTACCCAGGGGTGAACGTGATGCAGAAATGAAACTCCTTCTTCCTCAAGGCAAGAAACCTTGTGGTTGGCATGTTTTCCAACGTTCAGTGTAGGAGAATCCAGTGTAGCCCATGAGTCCCCGCCCATGCTTGAGAACCGCAATGGGCACAAACACATTGGGACCCTCAGTGTGAGCCCTGTCCTCAAGTAAAGCCTCTCAGGGGCTGGACCAAGAACCCGCATTGCCATCCCTAGTCCCCCAATATTAATGAGAGGTTGAGAGGTCTAGTCACCCCTATTCAGGTCTCTGCTCTGGAACCCCTGAGGAAAAAAATATCAAAGGGTCTCCTCCATCCCCTGAATGAGCCCCAAAACTTGGGATCTGACCAAATCTTAAAAGAGAAAGAATCATCCATGGCCAAAGAGGCCATCCCGTCATTCCATGGCCACCATTGACACAAAATCTAGATACAAAAGCCTGGAGATATGCCTCACACTTGCCCTTTGTTCATAGCCTGAAAAATTCTCCTCACAGGCCTGTCATACCTACGTCCCCAAACCTAAGCTGAGTTTGGGTTTTCAGATTTCTGTCCCCACTGTCCTGGCCCACACACCCTCCAGGCTGGGTCCCCTGGAGCCATGCCTCAGGACTGTGCCTGCCTTCTCCAAGCAAATTCTGCCCATTCCATTGGCCACAACCCTAAAGATTAGGAGAACACTCCAACGTCCCTGAGGCCATCCCAATAGTGTTGGCCACTCAGGGCAAACAGGGTGATCTGTCCCAAGATGAGCAACTACCTCAACTCAGACCCATAGACAGATAACCCCAGAGAAGAAGATTGAACCGGACAGGCACCTAGGCCCTAATCAGATCCATTGCTTTTGATTCCAGGCATCTCTCCTCAGAGGCCTGGTTTCCAATACCAGCATATGTGTTCTTCTGGAGGTACCAGTCTGAACAAATCTCATTTCCACATGGGAAACATGCATTTTGGAGCTGTGTCACAACCTCCAGTTAAGGGAAACCTTCAGGTCCCAGCAGCCAACACCCCATTCCAAGGTCTCCATGGACACAAACCCACATTATGACCCATCCGCAGGCGAGTCCATTTCAACACATCCCCTTTGGTTGCTCCCCAAAAGAAGCAGATCGAACCTGCCTTGTCACTAGGAGACAATAGGAATGTGAGGCGGGCACTCCAGGAATCCATCCTTAGAACCCTGCACTGCCGTGGTTCCGCATGGGACGTCCTGGAGCAATATGACCGGTCTCGACTGTCCTGTAGAAGGAATCCTTGCCGATTGGAGCAACATACAATGCCAATCGTGGGAAAGTCTCCATAGCCCCATGATGCCCCCCACCATCATGAAGGGGCCATCCTGAACAGAAACTTCAACCTGAGCCTACGTCTGATCCTCGCCCTGACTTCAGATGCATGAGATTTAGATTTATCTCTACAGAGTGTGCCTGCCATGATCTTGACCCAAAACCTAAGCCTAGCTTGTGTTCTCACACTTCCTTCCTCACAATTCTGGCCCACAAGCCCTCCAGTGTGAGAATTCCGTCGCCACAATGCAGCACTCTTCCTTCCCTCCAGAAGAAAAACGTTGCCCCTGGGGCTACCCAGAAACGCCAAATGAGGATCAACCTGCATGCCACTCAACTTTACTCCAATTATACAGTCTAAGCTTGGCACTAATGCCCTGTCTGACACAGCCTGAGCCTGGACCTCCTGGATGACACCCAGAAAGGTGGTGTCACACCTAAGGACTGTGCCAGTGCTCTCCAAGGGAACTCTGCCCGTTTCATTTGCCACAACCTTACAGATTAGGAGAAACCTCCAATTCCCAAGACCAGTCCAATAGTGTTGGCCTCCCCCAACAAACATGGGTGATCTGACACAAGCTGAGCAGTGACCTCCATTCTGAATCTTATACAGAGACACTCAGAGGAGAATATTGAAAAGGACAGGCCCCTAGACCGTAATCAGATCCATTGCTTTGGATTCCAGGCATTGTTCCCCAGATGCTTGGTTTCCAATACCAGGTTGTGGGGGTTTCAGAACAAATCTCGTCTCTACATGGGAAACTTGCTCTTTGGAGCTGCATCAAAACCTCAGGTTAGGAGAATTCTTCAGGGCAACAGAGCCACTGCCCCATTCCAAGGGATCCATGGACACAAATCCACATCATGACTGATCCTCATGAGAGTGCATTTCAATTCAGCCCCCTCGGTTGTTCCCCCAGTGACAGCAGATCGAATCCTCCTTTTCACTAGGACACAACTGGAATGCAAGTTGGACTGCCCAGGCATCCATCATTAGAACTGTGCTTTGGAGCATTTCTTATGGGACGTCCTTGATCCATCCAAAAGGTCGTGACTGTCCCGCTGACGGAATCCTTGTGGTTTGGAGCATCACACACTCACAAAGTTGGAAATCTTCCATGGTTTCCTGATGCCCCCCCACCTTCATGAAGGGGACATCATGTACAGAAACTCCAACCTAAGCCAACATCTGATCCTCGCCCTGACTTCAGATGCACGAGATCTCATTTCAGGTCTGTAGAGTGTGCCTGCCATGTCACCGCTGCGAATTCTAAGCTGAACTTGTGTTCTCAGACTTCTGTCCAAAAACACCTGGCCCACAAGCCCTGAAGTTGGCAATTCTGGAGCCAGAATGCAGCACTCTGCCTGCCCTCCAGAAGAAAATCTTTGCCCTATGGGGCCAACCAGAAACCCCAAATGAGGACCAACCTTCACATCACTCGACTGTACCCCAATTATACAGTCTAGCCTGGGGACTAATGCCCTGCCTGACACAGCCTGAGCCCAGACCTCATGATGGACACAGACATCTGGCCGCACACTAAGTGCAACGGACCCACCATGGCCTTAGGTCGTCATCTCTTACCAACTTCGGTTTTCAGGCTTCAGAATCTAGACCTTATCTCTACTCACTGCCATGCCGTGTACGTGATGCAGAAATCAGAACTCCTCCTTCCCCATGACCAGAAACCCTGTGGTTGGGATGTTGTCCAACGTGCAGTGTAGGAGAAACCAGCATGGCCCATGAGGCCTCAGACATGCTTGAGGGCTGCGATGGGCACAAACACACATTAGGACCCTAAGCATGAACCCTGGCCTCAAGTAAAGCCTCTCCGGGGCTGGACCAAGAGCCCACATATGGAGATTACCATGCCCCTACTCCCCAAACCTTAACCAGTGCTTGAGAAGTCTAGTCACCCCTACTCAGATCTCTTCTCTAGAATCCCTCCTTGGTGGGACACATGAGGTTAAAAAAAAATAGAGATAGGACGCCTACCGTCCAAAGAATGACCGCAAACACTTGGAATTGGGCCAAATTCACAGAGAGAAATACTCGTCCATGGCTGATGAGGCCATCCTGACATTCCACGGCCACCATTGACACAAAATCCGGAGACAAAAGCCTGAAAAAGCGCCACACACTCGCCCTTTGTTCAAAGCCTGAAAAATTCTCACGGTCTGTAGATCGGGCCTGCCATACCTATGTCCCCAAACCTAAGCCAAGTTTGTGTTTTCAGACTTCTGTCTCCATTGTCCTGGCCCACACACCCTCAAGGCTTGGCCCCATGGAGCCACACCTCAGGACTGTGCCTGCCCTCTCCATGGGAATTCTGCTCATTCCTTTGGCACAACCTGACAGATTAGGAGAAACATCCGAAGTCCCCGAGGCCACCCCAATATTGTAGGATGTCCGGGACAAACAGGGACCATCTGCCACAAGCTGAGCCACTACCTCCAATCAGACCTGTAGATAGATATCCATAGAAAAGAAGATTGAAGAGGACAGGCACCTAGGCCCTAAACGAATTCATTGCTTTTGTTTTCATGTATCTCTCCTCAGAGGCCTGGATTCCAATACCAGCACATGGGGGTTTCTGGAGCTACCAATCAGAACAAATCGCATGCCACATGGGAATCATGCTATATGGAACTGTGTCAAAACCTCCAGTTAGGAGAAAATTTCACGTCACTGGAGCCACCGCCCCATTCCAATGTCTCAATGGACACAATCCCACATTATGACCCATCCTCAGGAGAGTCCATTTCAACACAAACCTGGCGGTTGCTCACCCAGTGCCAGCAGATCAAACCTGCTTTGTCACTAGGAGACAATTGGAATGCGAGTTCGTTGCCCAGGTATCCATGTTAGAACTCTGCTCTGGAGAAATTCCTAATGGGGTGTCCTTGATCCATTCAACAGGTCTCAACTGTCCTGCAGAAGGAATCCTTGTGGTTTGCAGCATCACACACTCGCACCGTGGGAAAACCTCCATGGCCTCGTGATGCCTCCACCTTCAGGTAGAGGACATCATGGACAGAAACTCCCGTCTGATCCTCGCCCTGACCTCAGATGCATGAGATCTCAATTCAGCTCTGCAGAGTGTGCCTGCCTTGCCCTCGCCCCAAAACCTAAGCCAGCTCGCGTTCTCAGACTTCCATCCTCACACTCCTGGCCCACAAGCCTTCCACTTTGGGAATTCTGGAGACAAAATGCAGCACTCTGCCTGCCCTCCAGAAGAGAGACTTTGCCCTAGGGGTCTACCCAGAAACATCAAATGAGGATCAACCTGCAATTCTCTAGACTGTACCCCAATTATACAGTCTAGCCTGGGCACTAATGCCCTGTCTGACACAGCCTGACCCCAGACCTCGTGACCGACACCCAGACACCTGGCCTCACACTGAACACATCGAACATGCCATGGCCTTAGGTCATCATCTCTTCCCAACCTTGGTCTTCAGGCTTCAGAACCTAGACATTATCTCCACTCACAACTAAGTGATGTACGTGATGCAGAAATCAGAACTTCACCTTCCCCATGACCAGAAACCTTGTGGTTGGCATGTTGTCCAACGTTCAGTATATGAGAACCCAGCATGGCCAATGAGGCCTCAGACATGCTTGAGGGCTGTGATGGGCACAAACACACATTAGGACCCTAAGCATGAACCCCGGCCTCAAGTAAAGCCTCTCCGGTGCTGGACCAAGAGCCTGCATATGGGACTTGCCATGCCCCTACTCCCCCAATCCTAGCCAGAGATTGAGAAGTCTAGTCAACCTTATTCAGAGCTCTTTTCTGGAATCCCTATTTGGTGGGACACATAAGGTAAAAAAAAAAAAAAAAAACCAAGATAAAGAAAAAAAAAAAGTAAGGACTCCTACCATCCAAAGAATGACCCCAAACACTTGGAATCTGGCCAAATCCACAGAGAGAAATACTCGTCCATGGTCGATGAGGCCAGCCTGACATTCCACGGCCACCATTGACACAAAATCCGGAGACAAAAACCTGAAAAAGCGCCACACACTTGCCCTTTGTTCAGAGCCCCCAAAATTCTCAAGGTCTGTAGATCGGGCCTGCCATACCTATGTCCCCAAACCTAAGCCGAGTTTGTGTTTTCAGACTTCTGTCTCCATTGTCCTCACCCACACATTCTAAAGGCTGGGCCCCATGGAGCCACACCTCAGGACTGTGCCTGCCCTCTCCAAGGGAATTCTGCTCATTCATTTGGCACAACCTGACAGATTAGGAGAATCATCCAAAATCTCTGAGGCCATCCCAATAGTGTAGGATGTCCTGGACATACAGGGACCCTCTGGCACAAGCTGAGCCACTACCTCCAATCAGAACCTTAGACAGATATCCATAGAAAAGAATATTGAACAAGACAGGCACCTAGGCCCTAATTGGATCCATTGCTTTTGTTTTCAGGCATCTCTCCTCAGAGGCCTGGATTCCAATACCAGCATAAGGGGGTTTCCAGAGATACCTATCAGAAAAAATCTCGTCTCCACATGGGAATCTTGCTCTATGGAGCTGTGTCATAACCTCCAGTTAGGAGAAAACTTCAGGTCACTGGAGCCACTGCCCCATTTGAATATCTCCATGGACACAATCCCAAATTATGACCCATCCTCAGGAGAGTCCATTTCAACTAAACCCCCTCGGTTGCTACTCCAGAGTCAGCAGATAGAACCTGCCTTGTCGCTAGGAGACAATTGAAATGCGAGTTGGGCTCTTCAGGCATCCATCCTTAGAACCCTGCTCTTGCGTCGTTCCTTATGGGACATCCTTGAGCCATCCAACAGGTCTCGACTGTCCCACAGGAGTCCTTGTGCATGGACCACCTAACAACTCATATCATGGAAAGCTTCCAAGGTCACATGATGCCCCCAATCTTCATGAAGGCAGATCATGGAAAGAAACTCCAACCTGAGCCAACAGCTGATCTTCGCCTTGACTTCAGATGCACGAGATCTTGATTCAGCTCTTCAGAGTGTACCTGCTGTGCCCTCACCCCAAAACCTAAGCGTAGCTAGTGTTCTCCGACTTCCGTCCTCACTCTCCTGGACCACACGCCCTCTATTTTGGGATTTCCGATGACACAGTGCTGCACTCTGCCTGCCCTCTAGAAGAAAAATATTGCCCTATGGGTCTACCCAGAAAACTCAAATGAGGATAAACCTGCACGTCACTCAACTGTACACCAATTATATAGTCTAGCCTGTGCACTAATGCCCTGTCTGACAGAACCTGAGGCCTGAATTCCCAACCGACACCCAGACAGTTTGCAGTACACTGAGAACATCTGAACCGCCATGGCCTTAGGTCGCCATCTCTTTCCAACTTCGGTTTTCAGGCTACAGAATCCTAGACCTTATCTCTACTCACTTCCCATGGGTGAACGTGATGCAGAAATCAGAACTCCTCCTTCCCTCTCGCCAGAATCTTGTGGTTGGCATCTTGTCCAACGTTCAGTGTAGGACCCCTGTAGGGCCTACAGGGGCAGTAGTAGGGCCCCTGAGGGTAGTGTAGGGTCCCTGAGGCCCTGCCTATGCTTAAGAGCTGCGGTGGGCTCAAACACACATTGGGACCCTCAGTTTGAGCCCTGTCCTCAAGTAAAGCCTCTCAGTGGCTGGACCATGAGCCCGCATATGGGGCCTGCCATGCCCCAAGTCACCCGCCATCCCAAGTGATTGGGGTCCAGAGAGAAAGACTCGTCCATGGCCCATGAGGCCAGCCCGACATTCCACGGCCACTATTGACACAAAATCCAGAGACATAAGCTTCAGCAAGCGTTCACACTCACCCTTAGGTCATAGCCCAAAAAATTCTCCTCATAGTCTGTAGATTGGGCCTGCCATACCTACGTCCCCAAACCTAAGCCGAGTTTGTGTTTTCAGACTTCTATCCTGACATCCCTGTCCCACACACCCTCCAGACTGAGGCCCCTGGAGCCACACCTCAGGACTGTGCCTGCCCTCTCCAAGGAAATTCTTCCCATTCCATTGGCCACAACCCTACAGATAAGGAGAAACCTCCAAAGTCCCAGAGGCCATTCCAATAGTGTAGGCCACCCAGGACAAAGAGGGGCGATCTCTCACAAGCTGAGCAACGACGTCAACTCACCCGTAGACAGATAACCCAAGAGAAGAAGATTAAACTGGACTGGCCCCTAGAATGTAATTGGTTCCATTGCTTTTTTTTCTAAGCATCTCTCCTCAGAGGCCTGTTTTCCAATACCAGCATATGGGGGATTCCAGAGATACCAATCAGAACAAATCTTGTCTTCACATGGGAAACTTATCCTTTGGAGCTCTGTAAAAGCCTCCAGTTAGGAGAAACCTTCAGGTAGCCGGAGCAACCGCCCTATTCCAAGGTCTCCATGGACACATACCCGCATTATGACCATTCGGCAGGAGAGTACATTTCAACTCATCCCCGTCGATTACTCCCCCAGAGGCAGAATATCAAACCTGCCTTGTCGCTAGGAGACAACTGGAATGCAAAGCAGACTCTCTAGGCATCCATCCATGGAATCCTGCTCTGGCGTTGTTCCATATGGGATGTCCTGGAGCCTTCCAAAAGGTCTTGACTGTCCCACAGAAGGAATCCTTGCAGATTGGAGCATCTCACAACTCATATCGTGGGAAAACCTACATGGCCTCATGAGATGCTCCCCTTTATAAAGGGGCCATCATGGACAGAAACTCCAACCTGAGCCAACTTCTGATGCATTGCTTTGGTTTCTAGGTATCTCTCCTCAGAGGCCTGGTTTCCAATATCAGATTATGGGGGTTTCCTAAGGAAACAATCAGAACAGATCTCATCTCCACATGGGAAACTTGCTCTTTGGAGCTGTGTCAATACCTCAGGTTAGGAGGATCCTTCAGGGCGCTGGCACCATGGCCCAATCCCAAGGTCTCCAAGGACACAAACTTACATTATGATCCATTCTCAGGAGAGTCCATTTCAAATCAGCCCACTCGGCTGCTCACCCAGAGCCAGCAGATCAAACCTTCCTTGACACTAGGAGACAGTTAGAATGGGAGGCGGGCTTCCCAGGCATCCATCCTTAGAACCCTGCTCTGGAGAACTTCTTTATGGGACGTCTTGAATCCAACCAACCTGTCTTGACTGTCTCGCAGAATGAATCCTTGTGGTTTGAAGCATTACACAATAACACTGTGAGAAAACCTCCATTTCCTCATGATGCCCCAAACCTTCATAAATGGGCCATCACGGACAGAAACTCCATCCTAAGCCAAAGACTGATCCTCGCCCTGAATTCAGAAGCATGAGATCTCGATTCAGCACTTGAGAGTGTGCCTGCTGGGCCCTCACCCTGAAACCTAAGCCTAACTTGTGTTCCCAGACTTCCGTCCTCAGAATCCTGGCCACACCCCTCCAGTTTGGAAATTCTGGAGACACAATGCAGCACACTGCCTGGCCTCCAGAAGAAAAATGTTGCCCTATAGGGCTAACCAGAAACGCCAAATGAGTAACAACCTGCATGCCACTCGACCATACCCAAATTATACAGTCTAGCCTGTGCACTAAAGCCCTGTCTGACACAGCCTGAGGGCAGACCTCCAGTCCAACACCCAGACAGTTGGCCGTACACTGAGCATATTACACCCACAATGGCTTTAGGCCATCATCTCTACCCAACCTCAATTTTCACCTTCAGAACCTAGACCTTATCTCCACTCACTGCTCAGGAGTGAACGTGATGCAAGAATCAGAACTTCTCCTTCGCCTTGGCAAGAAACCTAGTGGTTGGCATGTTGTCCAATGTTCATTGTAGGAGAAAGCAGCATGGACTATGAGGCCCCACCTATCCTTGAGGGCCACAATTTGCACAAACACACATTGTGACACTCAGCGTGAGCTCTATCCTCATGTAAAGCCTCTTAGTGACTGGAACAACAGCCCACATATGGGGCTTGCCAAGCCCCTAGTCCCCCAATCTCAACCAGAGTTCGAGATGTCTAGTCACCCCTACTCAGGGCTCTACTCGGGAATCCCTCTTTGGTGGGACACCTGAGGTAAAAAAAAAAAAAAATACAGAAAGGACTCTTCCCATTCACAGAATGATCCCAACCACTTGGGATCAGGCCAAATCACCAGAGAAAGAATTGTCCATGGCCCTTGAGGACACCCCGACATTCCACGGCCACCATTGACACAAAATCCAGAGACAAAACCCTGAGCAAGCGCTAAATACTCGTCCTTTGTTCATAGCCCGGAAAATTCTCACGGTCTGTAGATCGAGCCTTCATACATACATCCCCAAACCTAAGCTGAGTTTGTGTTTTCAGACTTCTGTCCCCACAGTCCTGGCCCACACACCATCCAAGCTGGGGCCCCTGGAGCCACACCTCAGGACTGTGGCTTCCCTCTCCAGGGGAATTCTGCCATTTCCATTGGCCACAACCCTATAGATTAGGAGAATCCTCCAAACTCCCCCAGGCCATCTGAATTGTGTTGGCTGCACAGGACAAACAGGGATGATCTTTCACAAGTTAGGAAACCAACTCCACTCAGACCCAGAGACAGATATCCCCATAGAATAAGATTGAACTGGAAGGGCACTTAGGCCCTAATCAGATCCATTGCTTTTGATTCCAGTCATCTCTCCTCAGAGGCCTGGTTTCCAATACCAGCATATGGGAGATTCCTTAGGCACTCATCAAAACAATTCTCTTCTCTACATAGGAAACATACTCTTTAGAGCTCCATCAAAACCTCCGGTTATGAACATCCCTCAAGGCCCCGGATCAAGCACCCCATTCCAAGGTCTACATGGACACAAATGCACATTATGACCCATCCTCAACTCACCCATTTCAACACACCCGCCTCGGTTGCTCCCCTAGATCCAGCAGATCGAACTTGCCTTGGCTCTATGAGACACCTGGAATGGGAGGCAGGCTGCCCAGGCATCCATCCTTAGAACCCTGCTCTGGATAACTTTCTTATGGGATGTCCTGGAGCCATCCAACAGGTCTCGACTGTCCCACAGAAGAAATCATTGTGGTTTGGAGCATCTCACAATTCCCATCTTCGGAAAACCTCCATGTCCTCGTGACACCCTCCCCTTCATGAAGGGGCCGTCATGGACAGAAACTCCGACCTAAGCCAACGTCTGATCCTAGCTCTGTCTTCAGGTATACAGGATCTCGAATCATCTCTGCAGAGGGTGCCTGCCTTCCCTACACCTTGAAATCTAAGTCTGGCTTGTGTTCTCAGAATTTTTTCCTCACACTCCTGGCCCACAAGCCTTCCAGTTTGGGAATTTTGGAGTCACTATGTGGCACTGTGTCTTCCCTCCAGAAGAAAAATGTTGCCCTCTGGGGCTACCCAGTAACCACAAATGAGTACCATCCTGCACGAAACTCGACTGCACCCCAATGATACAGTCTAGCCTGGGCACTTATTCCCTGTCTGCCACAGCCTGAGCCTGCACCACCCAACCAACACTCAACAGCTGGCCGAACACTGAGCACATCGGACACACCATGGCCTTAGGGCTTCATCTCTTCCCAAGCTCAGGTTTCAGGCTTCAGAACCTAGACCTTAAATCCAATCACAGTCCAGGAGTGAAAGTGTTGCAGAAATTAGAACTCCATCTTCCCCATGGCCAGAAAACTTGTGGTTCCCATACTGTGCAACGTTCAGTGAAGGAGGCACCAGCATGGTACTTTAGGCCATGCCCTGACTTGAAAGGATCCTTGGGCACAAAAGCACATTGTGAAACTCAGTGTGAGACCTATCCTCAAGGAAGGCCTCTCAGTGTCTGGACCAAGAGCCCACATATGGGGCTTGCCATGTTCTTAGGTCCCAATGTTAACCAGAGGTCTTGTTGTCCAGTTGCCCCCACCCACGACTCTATTCTGGAATCCCTCTTTTGGTGGTCCACCTGAGGTAAAAAAAAAAAAACAAAAAAAAAAAAACAAAAAAAAAGTAAACAAAAAAAACAGAAAGGCCTCCTCCCTTCCCACAGAATGACCCCAAACTCTTGGGATCGGGTCAAATCCCCAGAAAGGGAGCCTCATCGATGGCCCATGAGGACACCCCGACATTCCATGGCAATCGGTGACACATTTCCAGAAAAAAAAAAAAAAAAGCATGAGCAAGCACCTCACATTCGCCCTTTGTTCATATCCCGAAGAGGTCTCCTCACGGTCTATGGATAGGGCCGGCCATACCTACATCCCACAACCTAAGTGGAGTTTGTGTTTTAAGACTTTTGTCCAAATAGCCCTGGAACACACAGGCTCCACACTTGGGTCCCTGGAGCCACACCTCAGGACTGTGCTTCCCTTTCAAGGGAATTCTTCCCATTCCATTGGCCACAACCTTGCAAATTAGGAAAAACCTCCAAAGTCACCGAGGCCATCCCAATAGTGTAGGCCGCCCAGGACAAACAGGGGTGATCTCAAACCAGCTGAGCAACTACCTCCACTCAGACAAGAGATGTCCCCAGAGAAGAATATTGAACCGGACAGGCCCCTAGGCCCTAATCAGATCCATTGCTTTGGTTTCCAGGCATCTGTCCTCAGAGGCCTCGTTTCCAATACCAGCATATGGTGGTTTCCTGAGGCACCAATAGGAAC